>NC_083346.1:113913899-114213899 GCF_019175385.1 Lycium barbarum | reverse complement strand
GACCAGGTTCCTCCAAAATGATGGACCAGGTCCTTGGATCGTTGAAAAGTCAACTCTACGGCTGTAAAGCTGCTGACACGGTAGCAGTGCGGCAGTGCAGCAGTAGTACAGCAGCAGAGTTGATTTATAGGCTGTCACCTTCACTCGTCCTCTACATATACAAACATCATGTTCAAGTGAAGATTCACTCTTGCACAAAAATGTTGATTTCAAGTACAAGTCTCCACTCTCCAAAGGGTGTACAAGAACAAGGCGTTAGCAGATCCAAGCTAAGGACATGTTCTCTACAACTAAAGATGTGTTGAGTTCTAGGACTGTTAGGTCTTTGTTCTTTTGTGCTTAAACTGTAAACCTAATCTTCCTTAAAAAGTAGTTGATTGTAGGTGTCTTGAAGCCTAAAAAATTACTTGTTGGAAATGTGTTTTCTCAAGCCTTTGAGTGGTACACTAGGCTAGAGTTAGCTTAGTTGTATTAGTGTATGGATGGCTAGTGCTAGTCACTGTGGTGAATTCTCAAGGTGTGCCCATGAGTGGTACGCTAGGCTAGAGTGAGTCTAGGCGTATTAGTTGAATTCTCAAAGGTTGCTTGTTGGAAAAGTGTCTTTAAAAGAACTTTGAGTGGTACACTGGGCTAGAGTTAGTCTAGGTGTATTAGTGTGCTTGGCTAGGGGCAGTCAAGTGTGAGGGTTGCATAAGCGTTATTGTAAGGGTGAAGGGTTATGGGAGTTAACTTCTAGCTTGCAATAGAGTTGTAACCTGAGTTTGCTCGGTTAGTGGAATTGAAATCCTACTGGGGTAGGTCGTGGTTTTTAATCCCTTGAGCAAAGAGTTTTCCATGTAAAAATCTTGTGTTATTTTCTTACTGCATTGTCTCAAGGAACTGGTAGATAACCAGGTCCCTCATTTACGGTTTGGTGGATGCATAGCCTTTAACAAAAAGTCATCTCTGGGTTGTGTGCGAAGTGGCTAGTATTGTGGAAGTCATCTCTGGGTTGTGTGCAGAGTGACTGGTACATGGACTTCGCGGGTGCCCCATGAGTCATGACTATCGAGAAGTGAAGTATTTCCGTCCGTAGCATACGTGTACGATGACGGATAGTTGGCCAGTGCATTTCATTGCATTGCATATGCACTTATTTACTTCATTCATCCATATCATTGATTCTGCTATGGCTTTTATATCATGTGTATTGTTCTTGATTTTGGATTGTGTTGTGATTTGTACTAGACTGCTTCCGTGCCTATACCTTTCAATTTCTTTCTTCGTAAATATGTGAAATAATTGTTGTCGGCCTAGAGTTCCTCTATGTAGAGAATGGATTACATTATGCGATTGTGAAAATCCATTAAAAAGTTTGTCTGGCTTTAAACGATAGAGGACGGTGAATGCTCCATTCCTGTTGAGTTTGTTGTATAAGGATAGTACCTTACTACCCATGATCCAACTGAGAAAAAGGTTAGCAACATACTGCTAATGATTAAATTTTAGAAATTGCTCTCCCACCAAATTAGCGGAAGCAGTGAATGTAAGACTTATTGATGATCAGTTGGGTCAAGAAAATGAGATTATCACTTCTAAGTTATAAAGAACAAACTTCCTGCTTCGTGGAGGCCCTCTTAAAATCCAAAGTTTGACTATCACAATCAAATAACCAGTAGCACTCATACACAGTCATCGTTTGGCCATGAAAGTTTTTTACTTTTTTCCGCAAAATTATTTCACTTTATTTGGAAATCAGTGTTTGGCCATGAACATCTCAAATACAACTTGAAGTTGTATTAGGAATTTGAAAAACAACCAAAACCTTGTTTTCACTTTTTTTTCTTCACTTTTTTCACTTTCAATACATTAAACAACCAAATATTATTTGCAAAAACTATAACCAAACACAACTTTATCTTTAAATCCAACTCCAAAATTCCAAATAAAGTGAAAAATATTTGATTTTCATGGCCAAACGCCTTCTAAATGGGAAGAATGTTCAGTTTGGATGCCTGAGAGAAATGGATAAATATAATAAAGAAAGCACAAATGATGACAAGACGTCTTTGTGGATTTTAGAAGAATATTGAACGTGTGTCTAAAGAGAACCCAAATCACGAAGAGGTGCAGATCTAAGGAAACTGTCTTGCATCGTTGCGCTGTTCGAAAATTGGTGGTTCGATGAAAGTAAAATAAGGATTCTATTTTCTTACTATGCTCGTCTTTTAATTTTCTACTTTTTATGATTTATGAAATTCAGTTTTTATGAATGTTAGGGCAGGTGTTTATTATGTGATGATCTCAAGATATATTTTAATTGCATACCATGAAACTAATTAGTTGGTATATAACTTGATCGAATTCATGAAATATGTGAATGATTATTTTCAAGATAGTAAGGCATGAATTAAGCTTACAATGATACTTGAAATATTTATTCTTGAGATCATGAAATATTTTGTATATTAGTTTGGATGAGTGAAGATATACATTTGTTCGTTTGAACAAAAGGTCATGGTTAATGTTCAAGGGTTACTAAGGACTAGTGGAAAAGCCACTAGAAAAGAAAAAAAAAAGTCCTACGAAGTGATCGAGGATGTGAAGTACTTTCCAATGAAGCATAATAATTTATTTATAAATATAGAAATTTTTAATCGGAAATTAACCCAAGATAATACTACAACGATCATTCATAATGTAGTAAGTCAGAATGATATTACGGTAATTGTGAATAAGAGTATATTAACTCTGGAAAATATGTAGTATGAAACTTGTTTCTTCTTTGGATAAAGAAAAGAGATTGAATATCCTATTGAACCTAGGAGGAGTGGAGGACTTACTGAGAATAAGAATTTAAATTCTGTTTTAGTTGATGGAAGTACAAATAAAGTATTAAATAAAATACTATTGTCTTGAATCTGGATGAGGATCAAAAGACGTGAAGCAATGGTTTCAGGTTGTGCTTCTTGGCAATGAGAAGACAGTTATAAGGTTGTTGTATGGATTAAGCACGCTCCAAAAAGGATGAAAATTTGATAAGGTAATATTATCAAATGATTTTTATACATAACGGAGCGGATAAATGGATTTCAGGTTCACAAAGGATTACAGAGTGATAATATATTTTTATGTTGGTGACGTGCTATAAGAACTAATATACAAGGCATGAATGAAACTCAGAAGTTTTGAACGCTCAAATCTAGATGAAAGATCTGAGAGAAGTTGATACTATCTCTTAGGTATCAAAATTAAAAATGTAGTGGGGGTTTCATTTTATGTGAATATTACTACATTGAAAAGGTTCTTTCCAGGGTGTTTAATCATTTGGGTATTAGGAAATTTATACTCAATTTGAAGGTTTTATAAATTGATTGAGAAATGGGAATGATTTATTAGTCAATAAGACTATGCTAGTGCAGTGGTAATTTAATGGTTTCTGAGTTTAAATTGCTCTAGGTTTTGCCTTTGATATTTGTGAATATTGAAATATACTCATAATCCTAGAAGTGAACATTGGAGAAGTATCGTAAGGATACTTGCTTATCTTAAAAGGACAAAACCTTTGCCTTATTTTAAAACATGTCTTTTTAATATTAAAGGATATTGTGATGCTAGCTGGATAACTAGTGTAAATGATAATAGGTTAGCGTCTAACTGGATCCTATTTTGGATGGAGAAGCAGTTTCATGAGCTTCTGAGAAACAGAAGTGGGTTACTCATTTCTTTATGAAATTTGAATTTATAGATGAAGAAAGAGAGACAAAGTGGCTGGAAAAGTTATTATAAAGTTGTGGCCACAACGGAAATCAATTGTTCTCTTTGCACTGTTATAATGAACCAACTGTGTCTAAGGCATTTAGCAAAAATAAAAAGCTAGACATATTGCTTGAATCATGTAGAAGATAACTGAATGTTGGTGGAATTATCACCAGTTGTTTATGTCATGTCTAACGACCTCTTGAGAGGTATGATTATAGCACTATAAGTGCTTAGGTCTAAGGCAAATTATATTGTCACGGGTAATAGGAACCTTACCTCTACTATTGCTCTACAGCAGTACTAAAGGTTCAAAAGGTAACAAGAAGTTATTCTGTGATTGTTAGCAAGTACAAAAATTTAGTACTTAGAAAAAGGAGGGTGAGTACAAAAGTACTCTTAATGAAGAAACAGAGTTCGGTTTGAGAATTAAGTAAAGTCCAGGGTAAGAATTTGGTTTAAAACTTCACCTATATAAACACTTGAAGTGGTGCCATTTCGGTCAAAGTTGGGGGGACAAACTTGGTAAAGTGTTTGTGAATTCAAGAGGTAGCACAAGGCCATAATCGGGTGCTAAAACTCAAGGTAAACAAGTTGTGAAGTTGTTACAATTCATGTGTATAAAGCTTTTCCGACTTTGTCATTAAGGAATTGTAGTTCAATAGAAATTAATCTAACTATCAATTTCGAGAAGGATTTGAATCGTTTCTACAAGTAGAAGGTTCAACTCGAAAGAGACCAACTATATGCATAAATCTCAATAACAGCATCAATCACTAAGTGGGAGATTATTATATTAGTTAGTGTTGATGGATTAGCTCAGAGGGAAGAAAGTTACTTTTTAAAAAAAATAAAGTCACTCTTTTCACAGAGAAGAAAATCACTTTTTTCAGAAAAGAAAAGTCACTCTAAAAGATATGTCTGTTACGAAAAGTCTCTTTGAATGGATGTGTCTGTTGCGAACAAATTCCTAAGATATTATAAATACCTAGTATTGTTTCAAAACTGATGAACAATTACAGATTTTCTATTCTTCTCTCTTTTGCTTTCACTACAAATTACAACATTCTGTTCTTGTGGGAAATTCGAATTAATTGCTGGTATGCGAATTTCGGAGGCTTTGTAAAATCCTGAAGGCATTCTGCCATCCTTGCAGCAGTGAAGTGGGAGGCTTAAATTTTAAGGATAGAGATTACTCTATCAAAATCAGATTACTTCTAAAACCTATTTTTCAAACATTGTGCACCGGACTGCCTCTCCCCATACCATACTTGTAGGATTACACTAGGTATGTTGCTGTTGTCATTTCATTGTATAACCTACATTCGCAATTATGTGTTCAGTCAATGACATAAACTCTTTTTAATTTATGATGCATGGTAGTGCAAAAGCGGAAAAGGTCGTGAAAATTTACACTAGAGATTTTTTCATTAGTCATCTTCTTATTTATTTTTTCCTTCGCAGATAACTGCCAGACGCTTACATATTCTTGCATTTAACCAACACTTTCACAGGTACGTTGATTTCTTCCAAGAAAGAAATTTATTTTCTTATCCTTTTATTCCTCATATATAGCTAATATTTTCTGCCCTTTTTTTTCAATCTGCAAGAACAATTGTTTTGCTCTCTTCTGCAACTACATCTATGCTTCAAATATAAGCAAGTCAACTTGAGGTACACTTTAAAGATTCCGAGCTATTTCTTTTTTTTTTTTCTCCTTGCAAAATTTATTCGTCGTTTTCCATTTTTTTTTCCCTTGCAAAGGAAATAAATTACTCTTGCATTTACCAATAAGTTCACACTTCACGTACACATTTATTTCTTGGATATTTTTTTTTCTTACATATATGGTAAAATTTTAACGGGGCGCCCTATTTTGGTCGCCCCATTTAAGTAGTACCCACCTTAATTTTTTTCTCACGAATACCCACTTTTTAGATAACTTTCAGATATTAGTGACTGTGTTTGCTTGGTTTTCCTTGTTCAGACCATTTTTACGTGTAGTTCATGCACGTATGCATGACTAAAGTGCAGGCACAAAAAATTAACAATGGTGTTAAATGAATTTGTTAGATTTGTTGTGTTTTTGATAAATTGATGATTGAGGGTGTCCTTTATGATATTCGAACTTATGTTTCAAATTTAAACTTATTTAGAGTAGGTTTGGACGTTGAATCGTGTGTTGAATTGTTGAAATTTAAAAAAATTATTATATTTTGTTCAGACGCACATGCCTAAAATTTCAACGTGTTTTTACATGTATTTGTGGTGCAAATATACATGAAAAATTTTGGGCAATTCGCAGGAATGCCCTTATTTTGGGGTGGTCATTAATTTTTGTCCCTCAAATTGGTGGTCTTTAATTTTTGCCCTTCCTCTAATACCATGCGGTTGGAGGTTCGAATCCGGCTCAGTAAAAAAAAAAAATGCAAGGCAGAGTTTTATAGCAAACTTAGGCCTATTCGGGCTAAAGTTAGGCCTGCGGGCAAAATTTGCCTACTTCAGGCAGAATTCTACCTTAAAATTCTGCCTTAAGGCAGAGTTTTGCCTGCTAAATTCTACCTTAAGGCAAAGTTTTTAAGGCTAGAGTTTCGCAGGCAAAACTCTACCTTGCGAATCCAAGTTCTACCTGGCGAATGTTTTTTAAATTTTTGACTAAGCGAGGGTTCGAACCCGGAACCTACGAGTTTTACGCGAAGGGTAAAAATTAAAGACCAACAATTTGAGGGGCAAAAATTGAAGACTAGTGCATTTGAAGGGCACTCCGCACAAAAAAATGAAAAAATCATGTCTGACGAAAAAGATTCAGACACACATAACTGAAATTCTGACCAATTTTTACATGCATCTCAGTAAAAAATGTCTGAACTTTGCCTTGGCAATCTAGGCAAAAACATCTAATGTTTGGCCTTCACAAAGCCACACTTTCAACGCAAATATCTGAAAATGCTTCAGACGCAACTGCCTCCGAAGCGAGTAAACTTGCAAAAATATTATCACAAAACTGGCATAAGTTAAATGACGGTCCCAAAAGTGGATATAACTGTAAGCCTTCAGGCCCAACATTACTAAAGGCTCTTCCAAGAAATAACTATAGAAAACAATTGTTTCCTTCTCTTTTGCAACTATAGTTATGTTTCTGACATAAGCTGTATACTTGAGATGCATTTCAAGGATTTTAAACTACTATTATCTTTTCGCAAAATTGATAACTAAGGTCTAAAGATTTTAAAATATTTTAATTTTTTGTCAAATTAATAACTAAGGGTGTGTATGATGTGGAGCCCAATAATGTTTTCCTACATATTTGAAATGATTAAACACTCCGACAACAATGTCTTTAAATATTGTTTTTAGTTTAGTTATATGATGAAATTTAGACTATATTAGATTGTCATTATCGCCTCATTTATTGATATTGGATAGTGGTCAACTTCATGTTACTTCTTAATTTGTTTTGATTTTACTTCTTAATTTGTTTTGATTTTACAGAAGTCGTGTTATACCACCACCACAACAATAACATACTCAGTGTAGTGTGATGACCCGCCACGTCATCATGCCACCTAGGCGCCATGTGGAACTATTTTTGCCATGTAAGAAGCTTATGTGGATGCTTACATGGAAAGGAGACTAGCTTATGTAAGAAGGTTTTAGAGAAATATGGAGATTTCTCATGGACCATGACCTTAGAATCTTATGGAATTGCATGGAAAGTCCTTAGAATAGTCTAGTTGTGTAAAGATTTCTAAAATAGGAGCTTATTTGTAAATATGTAGGGACTTGTATAATAATTATTATTTACATACTATTCCCTAGGTGAGTAGTATAAATAGGAGGGTCATTCATTTGTAAACTATCAAGCAAAAATCAATCAAGTATTCTATAATAAAAAACCTTCCTTCTAGCAAATTTCTCGTCTTATTCACCTACTATTCCCTTAGCGATCTTGAGTATAGTAATCTAGGCTGACTTGGCATAGCAAGATCGTGAGCAAGTTGTGCAAGAACGTGAGCGAGTTGCCAAGTGCCGCACGTGCGCTTAGTTGAAGACTAAGGACGTGACAATAATCTCATAAATGGAGTTTAGGGAGAATAGAGTATACGCAGACCTTACCCCTATCATTGAGAGGTAAATAAGTCGTTTCCGATAGACCCTCGGCTCAAAAAAACCAACTCAAAACACGTTAGAAAAAGAAATAACCGAAGTGAAAAAACCACATCAAAGCACTTAAGAAAGAGGAACAGTAACTACAAGAAATATAAGTAACAAATATCAAAGGACAAGAAACTACATGAGTAATACTACGACTACTTAAACCTGTCAAGTGGGCCGGGCCGGGCAGTTTAAACGTGGGCCACACGGGGCCCGACCGGGTCATAGTTAAGAGGCCGGGCTAGAAGCCGGGCTTAGGGAGGGAAAAAGGTGGCCCAGCCCTTACCCAAATAGGGGGTACCCACTTTAGAAAAATCGTTATATTTTACTATGACTTTGTTTTACTATTACTTTATTTTCTTTACGGAGTTGCAACTATCCATTACAAAACAAAGAATTCTGTTCTTACAAGTAAATACTCAAGACCCAAGTAAGCTTACAAATTAGATCATGATATGATCAAGTGATTTCTGGGTCGTCTCAGACCTTCTAATTGGTATTTATCTCCAAAATGTTTGGAGATACACATATGCAGGCTAATCGGGCAGGGCCGGGTTTTAGTTAGTGGGCCAGGCCGAGTTTTGGTTTTTATACTAAAATAGACATTTTCATTTACTAATAATAATAAAATTAACATTTACATCTAATGATATATTTACTAACCCAAAAAACAAAATTTAGTCGTTGTCCAATTAAAGAAGCTAGATGTTGTAAATGCAGTCCAGCTTCCAACAGATCAAACTTCAAACGGTAGTATTACAAATCTATATGTTCTGTATAATAATTGATAATTGTTATATGATGTAAGATTTATTTGGCTATTAGCTGATAATTTTAGCTTCTTTTAAAAAAAAAAATTGAAGTGGGTCGGGCCGAGCCGGTGCCCCCGGGCTATCAGGCTGTCCACCTTGTCCAGCCCATCTCCCTAATAAATCCCACCTAACCCAGCCCCTAACCCCCTTAGCCGGGACCATGCCGGGCCGATGGTGGCCCAGGTTTACCGGGCCGGGTCCGGGCTTGCCCGGCCCACTTGACAGGCTTGCTACTACTAGTATGAGAGGATAAGCGAGATAATACTCTACTACCTACTAGTCTTCTACCCTAATTCGTGTCCTCCATAACCTTCTATTTAAATTTATGTCCTCAGTAAGCTGGAACATAGAAGTCATGCTATATTAGGAGTATTATATCTGTCCTGCTTTGTTATTATTCTGGTTGTAATTTTTTGTTTTATTATTTTATTTTTTTATTCAAGAGCGATTAATACATTTAACATAACAACTATATTGTAATGATTAGAAAACAACTTTTTTTTTCAGCAACATTATAATGAAATGAAAATCTATTTTTCTATTATACTTTTGTCTTTTCTCCGTAATGTAAGTGCTCTTTCACTTCTTTTTTTGAATTTAAAATTTCGTTGTTTGATGGGTACATCATGTAATCCGTTTTTTTTTTTTTTTTGTACGCCACACACGAAGCGCTGGTATATATGAAGTGAATATTCTCTCTTCATTAAAAAATCAAAGCAAATAGAAAAATCAAGAAAATTTCTTTCAAAGTTTCATCATGTGATCAGAATTTCATGGTACAAAGTGGTGATCCGTACTTTCTGTTGGCGATTGTACCGGGGGAGAATACATCTGTAGACTAAAGTTTGATGATGAAAATTTTGAATTGAAGAAGAGATAATGGTCATTTGAACTATCACTTCTCGTGAGTTTTCTACCTGAGCTATCAGCTGTACGAGTTTCATACTTGAACTATCACCAACTATTTATTAAAACACATCTCAACTATCAATTGTTCACTTTTCCTACCTGAACTATCACCATCATTTATATAGGAAAGGTGAACAACATATAATTGAGATGTTGTTTGATAAATAGTTGGTGATAATTCATTATCTCGCATACCTGATAGTTCAAATAGAAAAATCAGAAGAAAAAAAATTGTTCAGGTGTACTTTTTGACCACTAACTCATTGAAGAATGAATGAAAGGAAAGGTTATATATGTTTGGGCCTCACACAAATGGGTCAGAGTTCTATCACAACTACTAATGTTGGGCCGATAAATCCTTGAGGTCGTTGATAATCTCGACCTTAAAGTCCTGTTAAAATACCAATATTTTTCTTGGTAAAAGCTAGGTTCTTTTAATGTAACTTTAGTTTAATTTGCGGTCTATATATTTTAATACTCTTTAAATATTTTTTAAATAGATAAAAAAATTAAATACTTCATGCATATATATATATAGCAGTATCTTCTCTAAATTCACATTTATGAATTAACTCAAATGGATGCTATTTATAAACGTCTTCATTTTTATAGAAAGAAGGGCGTAATTAAAGTGCGGGCATATATATTAGTGTGTAATAACCACGATTATAAATTGTGGCAAGCTGCTAAGAGAGTTGATCATATATGTATCTACGAATGGAATATTTCAAATAATCGGCAAATATAAACCAAACATCCACTAAGAATAATGGTCTGATATGGAAAATTACATTAAATACTAATACAATAATTAAACTAAAATAGATAGACATTTAAAACGTCGTCCAACAAATACTAACAATCCTTTGTCACGAGGAAATTTATTTGTTAGTATTATTTTAAAATTAATTCTCAAATGACCCTACAATCAAGAATAGAACTTGTAATGTTTGGCTTCCAGTATGATATGCCTTAAGGCGCCCAAGGGAGCTAAAATCATCAAAAGAACACCAATTATGATGCATATCTGCGTAAAAGAAACAAAGACAAAATAATATTATCAACAATAGAACCAATAAAGTTCATAAATTTCTCGAAAGAATGTGTAAGTTTTTTTTTTTTTTTTTTTGTAACATACCCAATTTGTGAACCAGGAGAAAGAAAACCTTTTAGGCTTGTAGATGGCAAGCCAAATGATACAAGGAAGCTGCAACAATAGAGAAACGTCATGTCAATATTTGAGAAATTTGTTTTTATGGTCGGTCGGTAATGTTATTCTAGTTCTATGCCTTTTTTTTTTCTTTACAGAAAGAGGTCATATATACCCCTGTACTACCCGAAAATAGTTGTACCTATCCTCCGTCATAATATTCGATGGTCCTTATACCCCTGCCATCATCATTTTTAACATATCTACCCCTGTATCTAACGGCTCAGTTTCCCACGACACATTAAGATCTTGTCACGTATCCTTGGAAAATGAGTTGTTAGATGCGGGAGTAGAGATATATTAAAAATGGTAATGACAGGGATAAGGACCATCAAATAATATAACGTAGGATAGGTACAACTACTTTCAGGTACTATGGGAGTATATATATACTATGAGTATATATGACCCTTTTCCTTTCCTTTTCCTTTTTTTAGTTATAGGAGATCGGTAAAAAGTAATATACGAGGTCTTTGGCTTACAAAGTAGGTAGTAGGGGCAAATGCAAATCCTCCAAAGAAACCAAGTAGTCCACTGAAGAATGGAAATGTCATTCCAAGGAACAATGTTATGGCTGCACAATACAAAATAATAGAACGATAAGTGATGGCTTTATATATTGAGCAAATCTTAATACTCTAATAATCAACATAAAAATAGTGGAATGTTGACATACCAACATAAGTAGTCCGAACAATAACTCGTAGCATTGTACATGGAGTGTATTTCTTTACTTTCACCAAGTAAGATTCGGCCATGTCAAACACACCCATAGCAAAAATCTGAAAATATATATATATATATATATCAAGCAAATACACTTGATTTTCGTTATGGATCCTCGAAAATTTCTCGATTATTATCACAATAAAGAAACAATAAGGGTACCACCCAAGGATATGGAACAAATAAAACTACTTCACCCTAAGAATAGAAGAACTTAACGCTTCTTTTTTAGTGGTCCAGATTAGGCGGATCAGTGAGCTAAGTGCTGAATAATAAAAGAAGTTTGACCTGATAGCTTCCAATAACATGAATGACGACGAAGGCGTTAGCCATGATAATAAGCCAAGCAGGTTTCTCTAGGGAGATCAAAATATTACTCTCCACAGTTCTTCCAAAAGATGCATAACCAAGAAAAGCAACTGGAAAATAACATATAGCCACAATAATATAAGCAACAATAACTCCTTTCCACATAGGTTTCTTGCATGGTTTTTCAGGAGTAGAAGGCATAGTTGCTTGAATTTCCAAGACCACATTATGGCCAGCATATGCAAAAGCAACTTCCCCCAAAGCATGAAAAGCACCAAACACTCTCCCTACAGTTGTTGAAGACCTTGGACTGTAATCAGTAATTGATGGGTTTATTCCTCTGTGTACTGATGCTCCCCAACCTATGGTTGAATAACTGCACCCATGAAGAAAAAAAAAAACGATTAATTTCTAATCAATAACATACTTAGTACCTGTAAAGTTGATGTCCTGTGACCAGAAGGACAAGGGTTCGAGCCATGGAAATAGTCTCTTGTAGAAATACAGGGTAAGGCTGCATACAATAGACTTTTGTGGTCCGACCCTTCACTAGACTCGTGCATAGTGCATCGGACTGCCCTTTTAACGTACTTAGTATTGGTATCACAAAGTGTCTCCTTTTTCTTTTGGTATTATTTATTGAAATGGATGATATATATATGATCAAATTCATATGTAATTAAGAGTTGCTTAGAGAATTTCTGATTCAAATTGAAATGAAAAATAAGATACTCTTTGTTTTAAAGGAGACTTTCCATAGATCGAAGGAACAAAATGACAGTTCAATTTATAACCAAGTTAGTCAATCGAAAAGAAAATGGATGAAAATTATACTACACCTAGTTTACCATACTGTAACAGATAATATATCTTATTTTTTAAATTATTCCTCACTCGCTATGAACACTTACATGTAAATTGTAATTAGTAAAAATTGTTTTACTACTAGATTTTTTGTAGGAATAAATTAAATTGTTATTCCTTTACTCTATTGTTAGTGAACAAACATTACCCTATAAAAGGAATATCTATAATTTTATATATATGGTAAGTGCAAATAATTTCTATGCTATTATCGCACTTTTAACTTGTAGCAATAGTCTGTCATACTTAATTTTCACACTATGAATCTACCTTTCTATGAACAATTAAAGAAGTTAAATGACATGATAATATAAAAAATATAGTCAGGATACATAAATTAAATTGAAACGAAATGACAATTAAATGTAATTACCTAAGCGACGTGAGGGCAGCCAAGAAGGAGACAAAAGAGATGGAGTTGAAATTGGGGCAATGAGAAAGGAAGAAATGAACAGAACTAAATATCAAGATGAAATAGGTGGTCCTCAAAGGCCTGCAAGTAGGACAAGCTGTATCATAAATCTTCTTGAGGGATTTACCACCAGTGACCATGTACAATATGTTCACTCCAATTTCCACCGTGAGCTGCTGAGGAACCACAATATACAACCCAAGTTTTTCACCAAAAGCCGCCTGGCCTAACTCGTGGTACCTGTCAAGTCTTTGTCCCGGTACCATCTCATGCATCTCCACCATTTGCCATAAGGTATATAATGTTACCACCCATGATACTACCATTACTACGCCTCCCCAAGCCCTGTTATAAGAAATATAGTACATATAAAATTAATTAATAGTACATCACTAGATTAGATGACTAGTAACCCCTTGCATGAAAAAGGAATAATTTGAACTCATAATACTTGAAAATGTGCTATACATGTTGTCAAATTTGTTTTTCATGTATAAGAAGTAATTAAGTGTAAGCAAAAATAAAACGAATCGGCATCAAAACCAAATTTAAGATCTATAGTTTGTGACTGATGATAGTACTAGTACTGTGAATATATATATATATTGAATTGAAAAGTTCATAGTAAACATTATTCGAGTAAAAATAATGATTTAATTGATCCACAAAATTTGTCCTAGATATGTCTGAGTGAAGAGATAGTAAAAATACATACCAGCCCATTTGAGACATGGCATAAGGGAGGGTAAGAACACCAGCACCAACCATAGCTGTGACATTGTGAAAAGCCGAATAGTACCACTTTGCAGTCCTCGATGATGTGATTGGTAGCCAATCATCAGCATCCTTATTGATTTTGACCCCCTCCGATCTTTTCCTCTCTGAATCTGTCATTCTGATCTAGATCTCTTTTCCGTTTGTTTTCTCAGTCTTTTGAGTACTAATTCCTTGTTAACAGACTGAAGAATATGAGTGATTAAGGATGCACTTCTCAAATATATAGGCAGAGACTGTAGTATGTTGGAAGTGAGATAAATATAAAAAATTACTGATAAATTTACAAAAATCAAATTATCCTAAATTATTTAACGAGTAATTTTTGATAAATTTAATATTGACAGCAGGTAAGAGTATTTTAATATTGAACTTATCACTTATTGTGCAGTGCAATATACAATAAATCAAACAATAACAATATTATTAAATCATAACAAACAATACAATCTATCCAAATATTATATTCACAAAGTAATATAAATCGTACATTAATGACGGCCAACAACCATGTATAGTGTACTATTATGTTGATGGATATTGCTATTATAGGTAAAAAGTTATTGTAAAGAAGTTTTATTTTTCCTTTTCTTTTAAAAAAAATTACGATTAAAATCATAATAGTTAAAGAAAACAAACTTAACATGTCTTCCCAATATTTAAAAGTCGCATATTATAGGTTTAATTAAATAAGAAAATAAATTATTACGCTTTCATAAAAATAGTATTTTTGTTTTTGCTAAATTAATGATTGAAAGTAATAAAATTAAACTTTAATGGAGTTTGTTCAACTTTGAATCAAGTACACGCAATTTTTGGGGCATATGTTTGAATCAAGTAAACCATAATTTTCGCATATGTTTGAACCAAGTAACCACAAATTAAATTTTACGCTTTCATCTCTTTTTTTGTTATAACAGCATACATAATGTTTTTCACCTTTTCTTCTTCTATAAAATAAGCCACCAAAAACGGGCATTATTTCTTTTTGGGAAAGAGTTTCCCTAAATATAGGAAATGACGTTGTACTTTTGCATTAAGAAAAAACTCTTTTTCAGAACAAAATCTGCTTCGTACAGTCATATATAACAAAGGCAGTTAGGATAAAGCTTATCTCTTTGGTCCAAATTGCAAATAAAATTCACACTTTTTACTACGAACACTTTAATAAGAAATTATATTCTCATACATCAAGCTAATGAAAGAAAGACAACAAATATCAGGTTAATTTATTTTTATAATTTTTCATCTTTTCATTGTCCTTTCAAACAATTAGTCCATTCTTTCCATATTAAGTGAAAGGATTTAGAGCCCTTTGAATTAGCTGAAAACACTTTTAGGTGTTGAAGATGATTTTATACAATATATAATACACATGTTTCAATAGAAGTGTTGAAATTACTAATAAGCAGTTAATGTGTTTGGCAAATAAGTGTTAGTAAGCATTTTTTCTAATAAAATGAATGAAATATCCCTAAAGTTATTTATAAAAAGTATAAATTTAACATGAGACAAAGGAAATACTAAATAAGAAACCAAAACACTAAATAAATGGGATGTAGAACTTTAATTTGAAATGGTCAATTTTTATTTATTTATTTATTTTGTAAAAGTTGTTGGAACAAACCTGTCCATATTTTTCTCTTAATGCTTGAAGAATTCTATGCTAAAAGAATGCGTTTCGGAATTTTAGTCCTTTGGACTTTTTCTTGGTTTTGATATTAAGTTTTAATACTCTGAAGAATTCAATGCTAATAGAATTTTTCGGAATTTTAGTTCTTTGGACTTTTTCTTGGTGTTAATATTAAGTTTTATAAGTATATTTCTATACTTGTTGAACTCATATTCTTATTCACTTTGATACAAGAATGGATATGGAAAACAAGAATAAAGATAAGAAACAAGAAACATAAATAGATTGACACAACTAAAAACCTAATTTGGTAACCGAAGTTCTTTAGATAACTAAGACCTCCAAACTAAGCACAAAAGAAGCACCAAACTCCTAAGTTGACCTCGAGGGAAACAAACGTCCCAAGCAACTAACCTCTCAACAATTCTCACAATCACAAGCTTTAGCAGACACTCAACTCTCAAGAGTTTTACAATTTCAATAATCAACATAATCTAAGTCTTCAAAATAAGAGAACTACTACTTATACTAGATAGACAAAGACAAATGAGCTATTACATTTCTACCGTTAATGAAGTAAGGGCCTTGTTTGGCTACTCTCCCTTTTGTTGAAATCTTCAATTTAAGCAATGGCCTTATTTGCATGCATAGCCACCTCTTTACTCAAACGGCCCTTTTGATGCCCTTCATTCTCTCATTCATTCACCCATGCAATCGTCATCAACACTTGGACTTGGGTCCCATGGTAAGACTCAAAAGTGTACTCAAGCATATCCCTCTTCATGAACAACCCTTGCATGTTTTGGAGGTCATAAGCTTGACTGCTAGTAAAGGGCCTTGATGCAACTTGAGTTGTATCATTCTCCCCTTCTTGAAAAGAATTTGTCCTCAAACTTAAGTGGTCATCATCATTCACATCCATATGAGAGAGGTCACATACATTGAAAGTGTTATGGACTTGATATTCCGGGGGAAGATCAATCTTGTATGTATTGTCATTGAGCCGCTCAAGCACCTCAAATGGACCATCTCCTCTAGGCACTTGGTCTTCCTTTTGTTGGGAAACCTCTCCTTGCGAAACCCAAACCCAATCACCTGGTTCAAGCACAACTCTCTTGCGGCCTTTGTTTGCTCTCTTGACCGTTTCTTGGTTCTTCTTCTCAAAGTGAAGTCTCACCTTCTCATGCAATTTCTTCATGGCCTCAGCCCTTTTGTTCCATCTAAACTCAACACAACATCTTGAGACAAAAAGGTTAGATCTAAAGGGCTTAAGGGGTTAAAACCATAAACCACTTCAAATGGGGACATACCAATAGTTCTATGAATGACTCTATTATAAGCAAATTCAACTAAAGGCGATTGATCTTCCAAAGATGCTAATTTTCCCTTAACCATGGTCCTAAGCATAGAATCTAAGGTCTTATTCATAACCTCGGTTTGTCCATTGGTTTGCGGGTGACAAGAGGTAGAAAACAACAATTTAGTATCAAGTCATCCCCGCAATTCTTTCCAAAAGTGGCTAAGGAATTTGGGATCCCTATTGCTCACTATGGTTTTTGGAATACCATGCAATTTTACTACATGCTCAATAAATAATAATGCAACATGAGATGCGCCATTAATCTTATGACATTCAATGAAGTGAGTCATTTTGAAAATCGATCAACAACAACAAAAATACTATCTTTGCCCCTTTCGGTCCTCGGCACCATCACAAAATCCATTTGAGATATCAAGCCAAGGTTGTTTTGGGGTGGGGAGAGGGGTATACAATCCATAGGGAAGGATCCTAGACTTAGCACCATGGCACTCAATGCATTGACCACAAATCTTAGTAACATCTCTACGCATATTGGGCCAATAAAATTGCTCCTTTAGAATTCTCAAGGTTTTATTAATCCCAAAGTGTCCCATTAATCCTCCATTGTGTGCCTCCCTCACAAATAGTTCCCTCTAAAAGCTCATGGGCACACATAGTCGCTTTTTCTTGAACAAGAAACCATCAAATTTTGAATAGGGAGTAGAAGACCTATCCCTAATCTACCTTTCCCTTTCCCATTCTTCGCATTCTAGAAAGAATTTCACAAAGACGGGGTCCTCGGGATACAATGTCTTCAAGTTTTAAAAACCCATCAATTTGGAAGACAGGTTATTAATCAAAACATGTTTTCTTGATAAGGCATCCACCACTACATTGTCCTTTCCCTTTTTGTATTGGATTACATAAAGGAAAGTCTCAAGGAATTCAACCCACTTGGCATGCCTTTTATTCAACTAACCTTGGGCCTTAAGGTGTTTTAAGGACTCATGGTCGGTCCTAATCACAAACTTTTTAGGCCACAAGTAGTGTTATCAATTATCCAAAGCTCTAATCAAAGCATATAATTCAAGATCACAGGTGGATTAATTCAACGTTGCATCCTTAAGCTTTTCACTAAAATAGGCAATGGATATTTAGTCTTGCTTCAAAACGGCACCAATACCTACTTTACTAGCATCACATTCAATTTCAAAGATTTTATCAAAATCGGATAATTCCAACAACAATGTAGCGCTAAGCATTTATTTCAAAGTTTCAAAAGCCCTTGCTTGCTCCTCATCCCAAGAAAAAGGTTTATCCTTTCGGATTACCTCGGTCAAAGGAGCATCTATGGTACTAAATCCTTTAACAAATCACTTATAGAAACTAGCCAATCCATGAAAACTTCTCACATCACCAATAGATTTAGGACTTGGCCAATTCTTAATAGCGTCTATTTTGGATTCATCAACCTCAGCGCCCCTTGAACTCACAACAAACCCCAAGAAAATAACTTTATCAACACAAAAAGAGCATTTAGTCACATTGGCATAAAGTTGTTCTTGTCTAAGTACTTCAAACACACATTTCAATTGCTCAACATGCTCATCCATGGTTCCACTATATACTAATATATCATCAAAGTAAACAACCACGAATTTGCCAATAAAAGGTTTCATCACATGATTCATTAGGCGCATGAAAGTACTAGGAATATCAGTAAGACCGAAAGGCATCACCAACCATTCATATAGACCAAATTTGATGTTGAATGTCATTTCCACTCATCTCCGAGTTTCATCCGGATTTGATAGTATTCGCTCATAAGATCAATCTTAGAGAATATGCATGAACCATTCAATTTTTCAAGCATGTCATCAAGACAAGGGATGGGATGGCGATACTTTAACGTGATTTTGTTGATGTCTCGGAAATCAACACGCATGCACCATGTTCCATCTTTTTTTGGTACCAAGATCACGGGTACGACACATAGACTCATACTTTCTTGCACAACTCTTTTTTCAAGGAGTTCATCTACTTGTTTTGAAGCTCTTTGGTATCATTCGGGTTGGATCTATAAGCAAGTTTGTTTGACAATTGGGACGCCAAGATGAAGTCAATTTGATGCTCAATTACCCTTAAGGGTGGCAATCCCTTTGGGAGTTCCGTTGGGAACACATCATCATAAACACGTAAAAGATAAAAAATAGAACTAGGCAAAAAAAGGGGTTAGTTCGTTAGTGTGCAAAGCATAGTCCCTATGTGTGAGGAAGATCACTGGTTGTCGCTCCTCCAACTCCTCCCTAATCTCCCCTAGATTTGCCAAGAGGGCCAACTTAGCCTTTCTTCTTGACTCTTATTTTTCTCACTTCCCTCTTGAGTATAACTCCCTTCATTATTCCTTTGTACAACCCTACCCTTCTTCTTCAACTCCCCAATTTTGGTATAACTTCCCCAACTTGTGAATGTGACATAGAAGTTAACACATGCTTGAGCCCATTATGTACAAGTAAATACCGGTTGGTTCTCCCATCATGTTTGGTCGACCTATAATATTGCCAAGGTCTTCCAAGTAGAAGGTGACAAGCTTGCATGGGAACAACATCGCAAAGGATTTCATTTTGGTACTTCCCCACTTTGAATTTAATAATAGCTTGTCGATCTACCTTCAATGCACCATATTCATTGAGCCATTAGAGTTTGTAAAGATATTCAGGAGGGATGGTGGGGAATTTTAAGAAGTTAACCAGTGTCGTGCTTGCAACATTTGCACAACTCCCACTATCAATGATCATGACATACACATTTTGATTAATAATACACTTAGCATGGAAAAGATTCTCCCATTGGCTAGGATCATCCATGGCCTTTCTTATCATCGTTCTCCTCACCACATAATTCTAGATGGTTATCTCCCTTTCTTGAAGCTTGGCCATACATGTCATCACTTTCCTTGCTAAACAAATTGGGACGGTGACATCTCCGTCGCCCTCTATATCATCTCTCTCTTCATAGCTCCCATATTCACCATGTTTATGATCACCCTCATCATATTCTTTCTCATTCTCTCCATCATCATCACTACCCGTTTCTCTCAAAATAAAGGCTCTCCGATTGACATATTCAATTGCTATATGGCCGAAGCCTTGACATTTATAACCTCAGATCGGTTTAGATTTCACACCTCATACTTTTGGAGCAAAATTTTCAGGTTGCTTCTTAACTTGAGTATTCTTCACAAAGGGCTTCTTGGATTCTTGCATGGGGCCCTTATTCTTTTGCCAATTGGAGGAAAAAGTCCCTTTTTCCTTGTTGTTTTTCCATGAACTTCCATAATCTTTTGACTTATTGATCTTGTCTATCTTGTATTCTTTGAGACCCTCATCTATCTTAATAGTTGCTTCAAGCGTTTCATCAATGTCTTTGTAGTTGTAGAGTCTCATTTGGGAAGCAATTTCTCTATTTAACCCGGCTCAGACCTGAGTCATAGAATTCAATCCATCCACTTCAAAGTCGATTCTCATTTTTACAAGTTGGAACTCATCATAATATTCTTCCACGCTCTTCTTATCTTGCCTCAAGGTGTATACCTTTTTGAGTTGCTCTTGTTTGTATCGTTTGGTGACATATTTATGCTTCAATATACCCTTTAACTTTTCCCACTTAGGTGTGAATGGTATATTGAAGCATAAATATGTCACCAAACGATACAGTTCTCCTCCATAGTCATCAAAAGAGAATTCATGATCTCGACAAACATATTGTCTTGATGATCATCACGGGCTTGATAACCTCCTTATCATCCAATTTGAGAGTGTGGACCATTCCTACCACCTTTTCTTTGATAGGCTCCTTGTGCTTCTGATGTGTCGCGTAATTTCGGCACATTTGATGCCTTTTGATGATAAGTTACTTGTTTTCAAGCAAGTTTGTGTTATTTTGATGTGTTTTGTTTTGTTTCAGGAAAGTAAGACCAAAATCCAAGACCAAGCAAAAATGTCAAAGCGTAGTTGAGAAAGTAGGCAAATGCGTCGCATATGGCATATGCGGACACAGCGGCAAGTGCAGATGTGAAATAGAAACATAGGGAATATGGCAGATGAAATGCGGAGGAGAATGCGACGCATCTGCTGAAATGTGTCAAGATTACCCACATTCTCCATGATGATCTGCGTTGGAAAAAGATGGAAATACGTCACATATCACCAAATGCGGTGGCATATGCGACGCAGACGTACCGACGGGGTATTTTGTCAGGATTTTGTGCCCGACTTTTGGAGGCTTTAAATACACTTTATTCAATACGCAAGCATTATGAATTCTTTAATATTTTGTTGTTCGTTCTTCAATATGAGTAGTTAAATATCATACTAAGGTCGTGAACCCAATGATGGGTGTTATGCAATTGGGAATTGGGATTGATATATGCATAATGGATTGTTAGGGTTTACTTATTCTTTATTCTTCAATGTTAGTTGATTGTTGCAAACATTAGCCTACGCCATAAACCTTACTTTATTTGGAAAAATAAAGAAGGGTTTGGTAAGAACAAGTAACAAGAACTCGGGGTGTTAACCCTTCTTTAATAAATTCACTTAGGAATAAGAGGAATTTACTTGACACATATTAACCGTTCTTCATATCGACTCTTTTATATTTGGGAAAATCATAAAGAGAAATAGTCCTTAACAATTGGGAAATGTTAGGGATTCAATTAGAGGTTAAGTGCATTCGTACAACGATCCATTAGAATTATATCAAGATCAATACCCATAGCATACACTTCATCAAAAGGGGGACACAACATTGATTTCTTTAATTCATTCTGTTACAATCAAAAGCAAAATAGTTAGTAAACAAACGATCTTTTACAAACTTGATATTGTAGTATAGTGGTAAGTATTCCTGTTTGTCACGCGAGTGACCCAAAATTTGATACAAACTTGATATTGTAGTATAGTGGTAAGTATCCAGCCTATCACGCGGGTGACCCAAAATTTGATACACTCAAATTACACCTAATAAATGGCGTAAAGCGAGCGTTGTCAAATATAGTAACCCAGCTAGGTTGGGATCGAATCCCACAAGGAATAGGGTGTGAAAAGGTTACTAATGCAGTTGAGTACTTTCTTGCGGTCTAGTTTCGGATTCCCGTTAAGTTTGTAAAAGATTGTTTACTAACTATTTTGCTTTTGATTTTAATAGAACTAATTCAAGAAATCAAGGTTGTGTCCCCCTTTTGATGAAGTGTATGCTATGGGTATTAATCTTGATATAATTCTAATGGATCGTTATACGAATGCACTTAACCTCTAATTGAATGCCTAATATTTACCAATAGTTAAGGAATATTTCTCTTTATGATTTTCTCAAATATAAAAAGTCGATATGAAGAACGGTTAATATGTGCCAAGTAAATTCCTCTATTCCTAAGTGAATTTATTAAAAAAGGGTTAACGCCTCAAGTTCTTATTACTTGTTCTTACCAAACTCTTCTTTTTTTTTGCAAATAAAAAGTAAGGTTTATGGTATAGGCTAATGTTTGCAACCATCAACTAACATTGAAAAATAAAGAATAAGTAAACCCTAACAATCCATTATTCGTATATCAATCCCAATTCCCAATCACATAACACCCATCATTGGGTTCACGACCCTAGCATGAAATTTAGCTACTCATATTGAAGAACGAACAACAAAATATTAAAGAATTCATAATGCTTACGTATTGAATAAAGAAGATGAAAAAGTTGTATTCTGTCTCAAAAGCTTCAAAACAATAAAGTATTCAATGCTCACAAGTCAAAAGACAAAGTCTGACAATGAATAGTGAAATAAAACCCCTAAAAATATGTATTTAAAGCCTCCAAAAGTCGTTCACAAAATCTGGACAAAAATATCCCGCCGACAAGTCTGCATTGCATATGCCACCGCATTTGGTGATATGCGATGCATTTCCATCTTTTTCCAATGCATATCATCATGGAGAATGCGGGTAATCTTGACACATCTGCGACGCATCTGCCGAGATGCATCGCATTTCTCTTTCGCATTTCATTTACAATATTCCCTATGTTTCTGTTTCACATCTGTCTTTGCTGTTGCGTCGGCATGTGCCATATGCGACGCATTTGCTTAGTTTCTCAGCTGTACTTTGACATTTTTGCTTGGTCTGATTTTTGGTCCTACTTTCCTGAAACACAACAAACACATCAAAACAGCACAAACTTGCTTAAAAACAAGTAAAACTTATCTTCAAAATGCATCAAATGTGCCAAAATTACGGCGCAATCAACACCCCCAACTTAAAGTCTTTGTTTGTCCTTAAGAAAGTAATACAACACAAATGACTCAACTAAAAGCTTAGATGCAACAAAGTAAAAATGTCTACAATGATTTGGGCTAAGAACTACCAACATGCATTTTTCTCACGATTGACCCTCTCAATTTCAAAACAAGATGTATCACTCAAAATATGTTACGATAAACAATGAAGCTTTAATCCATGACATAAAGTTATTGGGACTATCAATGCATATACAAACTCTACTTTGGGCAATCACTTGTTTTCACCATTTCATTCAACTTTTATGCCCTCACAAAGACCAAAGAATATCCCAAACACATATTTACAAGAAGAAATGGGACAAATACAAAGAAAGAGAGAAACACTCACACTCACAAGGAATTTCACACACTACAAATGCAAATTCCATATACTTGCCCTTATTTTCTATGTCATCAACTTCGGACGGTTCGGCTGTGATCACACTAGGACTTTTCTCGGCTTGTAATGTAGTCTTAGGGATGAGTAGGATAGATCTTTGGCTATTAGTGGCTCACCCTCCTTGAACACTATATTTTTCCTTCCTTTATTTGTCTTTCTTTCTCCCTTTTTTTTTTTTACTTCTTCAACTTCGATGTGGTTTAACAAACTACTGCATATTAACTATCTTTTTGCACAACGATTTTCTAATTTTTCTCTTTTTTTTATAAATAATTTACAGCAACTACATAACCACATCGAATCCTCTACTAGCTAGGTAACTCACACCACCCCAACTTAGGCTTTTGGCCTCTTTTTTCTCTTATAGTGTCAAGGAGGAAACGGGTACAAAGATGGAACTATTTCAAACAAGGTATGGGTTGGTTAGCGGCTAGTCAAGGAAAAGGTTAAAGGCTCAAAGGCGAAGACTAGGGATTATATATATGAACGGGTAAGGCTTATAAGGCAAAGTGGCTTCAAATTTACACAAAGAAAGCCTAAGATCACCTCAACAACAAAACTATCCTTAGAATTCAAGCATGACAAACCGGACAAGTTGTAGATTGCAAAAGCAGTGCATGAACAAATGCTAACATCTCATACTCACAATGGCATAAAGATCGTTAAGCAAAGTGACTCCCCAAGAAAACATTCATCACAC
The DNA here is from genome assembly GCF_019175385.1 of Lycium barbarum. Taxonomy (NCBI): domain Eukaryota; kingdom Viridiplantae; phylum Streptophyta; class Magnoliopsida; order Solanales; family Solanaceae; genus Lycium; species Lycium barbarum. The sequence goes on along the minus strand of NC_083346.1, from coordinate 114,189,627 downwards.
ATGAGACCTCAATACTCAAGATGTCATAAAAAGAAATATGCATGTCAATTCACTAACACATTCCGAGTACATACAATTTTTTTGGAGAGTGGTCATTTTTCATCAAAATACATCTCAAGCATGCCATGCCATAAGTTCATTAACCACTACCATCTAAGTCATAATTATTCTATCTTACCTAAACAACCTAAACATGCCAGTTTCAACAGAAATAAAACCCCTCAGGAAAAGTACTCTAGCAAAGAAAAGTCGAGGGGGTCCTAAACACATATATACACAAAAACCAAATATCCCCACCCCCAATAAAATTGCATGCATTGTCCCCAATGCAACAAATTGAGTATAAGCTAAGGTGAGGACTACCCGCGGCGCACTAGGCGTGCTGACCGGTCTAGACCTCAGAGGTGGTAGAACTGGGGTCGGTAACTAATACGGTGGTGGTCGGAACTACAGATGATGCTTGGGCGGGAGGATCTGTTGCCTCTAAGTGTGCTGATGGAGTAATGGAGGGCTCGGGAATGTCCGAACTACCATCCTGCGATGACTACCCAGTAGCTCGCTAAGAGCTTGAACCAGCTCCTTTCATTTTGTTCGCATATTCCTCCATGGAAAAGGTTGTCACAAACTATATATGTGCCTCCTCGGGCAACTCTGCTATCCCTGCACCTCAACGACCTCATCAGCAATTTTTTTTCCTTTCTCAACCTCATCTGAGTGATTAATCTCTTTATCTATTTCAGAATCTGAGGCCTCCACATGCTCCTCGACAAGCTGTCACATTATCCTGTCACATTTTTCGATGGTGGCACTGGGGTATCAAACATGCTCAAGTCAGGTTTCAGCAACTGAACATTTGTTTTGACTTTAGCCAGCTCAGTTCTGATGGCTGCAATGTCATTGCCCTGTTTTTTGCCTCAAGGCAGTCAACCCTTACTTCAAGATTTGTTATGGACAGGCGGATGGGAAAAGGATCTTTCTCTATCCACTTCGGAACTGACACCACCAGATTATTCAGCTTCTATTGTTAAGAGCAGTAACATTATCCATTTGTAGCAATCGCTCCCGTAACCGATTTTAACAGGCCTCAGAATGATGGTAGGTGCAACCGATGTGGATGGAGTCTCAGACCGCCCCCGAGCTTGATTGGCACTTGCATAACGCTCACAAATGGCATTATCTATCTCATTATCATCAAGTGTTGGATCATCCCGATTTGGTTGTTGGACATTTAGACGGTTTTCGAGGTGGCAATGGTTCATGTTGTGGTTGGCCATTTGGAAGTGGAGATGGATTGTTCTGTTGGTGTATTGGAATTTTGTTTAGTGTGGTGAGGATGGTATTTTGGAGAGTGGTGTCCTGAGGGGTGTTTTGGGGAGTGGGGTTATACAATCGGTGAATAGTTTCGGGTGACAAGGTAGGTGAAGTGTCTCGAGGCACGCCACTTGTATCATCTTGATATTGAACTCGCACTGAGAAGGATACCGCCCTACTACTTATTTCAATCGCTTCTACCCTACTACCCAAGTTTTCCATCCGACTATCCATACTTTCTATCCGATTGTTCATGGATGACAACATTCTCATCAGATCAACAAGTGTTGGTTCCTCGGTGAGAACTTATGTTCTATCTTCCATCGTCATGATACCTATTCAAGACACTTAACAAAATAAGCAAACACGTTATGTTAGTAAAAATCAACTCACAATCTCTTAAGTATGTACACGTTTGATTGCTGCACAATTGCTTCGGCCAATGATTGTAATCTTGTTAGTTCTGGTCGGTCATAAGGGAATTCGTTTCTAGTCTTGAGCGGAATGGATTCTTGTTGAACTTAGAAGGACGGACGATTCAATCAAGACTAACTGACTTGAATCAAGAAGTTGTCAACGAAATTAAAAGAGAAAAGAACGAAGGAATTAGTACAAAATGAATTATGGACTCAAGACGAGTTAACAATCACGTAAGGATGATTACGAGTTGCTAAGTAGCTTAACGAATCAAAGAAGTGAAATGGAGATGAAAGGAATTGAATCAAACGTACCTTTGTTGTTGTTGGAATTTACGGTTGGACTTGAAGTATTATACGAACCGTAAATGTGTACCGTAAATAGGGAACAATTAAGATTTTGGACTTCAAATTTACGGTTGGAACTTAATTCAATTATACGGTCCATATACGTTCCGTATAAATTGTACGGTCCGTATATGGTCAGCGTATATCAGCAACAATATCGTAGCGAATTTCACTCCAATCTACGGTTAGGACTGCTCTCAAATCTATGGACCGTATTTTGTTTACGGTCTGCTATGGCAACTGAGAAATCTCAAACAGTATTCAACTTTGGAGGCTTCAATTGACGGCTAAGATTGACATGTCGTATTTTTTATGATCCGTAAAGATGGTATGTATCTTTACTTCAGGGATGACGTATTGCACGTGATTTCTTGGATCTTGGGCTGATTATGCTGACTTTTATTGATACAATGGACCCACTCAACCTAGGATCTTTCCTTTTGGGGCTAGAAAACACTTTTCTAAGATTTGGGTGTAAAGTTTTGGATCTAATTTGCCTTTTGGGTCTTCTTCTTCACTTTGAATTTATGAAGGTGGCTTAAGAATACATGAACATTCAAATTTCTAGTTACCTTTAAATCGATTCATTTTTCTCCCAAATTTTGGATTTAGGCTCCCCTAATCAAGTAAAACAAATCCCAATGGTTTTCAACTCTGAATTTCGTCACAAATCAAAACCCACCAAGTTGTTCTTTAATTTTCTTAAAAAGCTTCAACTCAACAATGGTTGATCCTTCAATAATGACTTAATAGATACAAAACTTAGGATTTAGACTCTGGTAATATTAGGAGACAAGATTCTAAGGTCAAATCAACAAAACAAACACAAGATTTTTGGGGTTTTTTTGGTGGAAATTTTTGGATTTTTTTTTAGTAACAAAATCCAAGAATAGATTTGAGACAAACCTAAGTTAAGTTACGATACCAATTGATACAAGAACGGATATGAAAAACAAGAATAAAGACAAGAAACAAGAAAGATAAACAGATTGACACAAATAAAGACCTAATTTGGCAACCAAAGTTCTTTAGATAACTACGACCTCCAAACGAAGCACAAAAGAAGCACCAAACTCTTAAGTTGACCTCAAGGGAAACAAAGTCCCCAAACAACCAACTTCTCATCAATTCTCACAATCACAAGCGTTAGCAAGCACTCAACTCCCAAGAGTTTTACAATTTCAATAATCAACATAATCTAAGTTTTCAAAATAAAAGAACTACTACTTATACTAGATAGAGAAAGAAGACTACAACAACAACAACATACCCAGTGAAATCACACAAAGTGGGGTCTGGGGAGGGACGAATGTACGTATACCTTACCTCTACTATGTCAGAGAGGCTATTTCCGGTAGACCCTCGGCATAAGAACAAACAATTCAAAGCAAAACTAAAAAGAAATAACGAACAAACCATGAAAACAAAGTAATACAATAGTCAAAGTAAAAGAAATAATAAATAACTACAAGAGTAATACTATAACTACCAGCATGGAAGGATAAGTACGACAATACTCAACTTTCTACTAACCTTCTACTCTAATTTGTGCCTCTAAAACCGCCTATCTAAGGTCATGTCCTCGGTAAGCTGGGACTGCGCCAAGTCCTGTCTAATTACCTCTCCCCAGTACTTCTTTGGTCTACCTCTACCTCTCCTGAAACCACCCACAGCAAACCTCTCACACCTCCTTACTAGGGCATCCGGGCATCTCCTCTTCACATGTCCAAACCACCTCAGTCGCACTTCCCGCATCTTGTCCTCCACCGTTGCCACCCTCACTTTGTTTCGAATATCATTATTCTCATCTTATCCCTCCTAGTATACCCACACATCCATCAGAACATCCTCATTTCCGCTACTGTCATCTTCTAAACATGAGAGTTCTTGACTGGCCAACACTCTGCCCCATACAACATGATTGGTCTAACTGTTACACCTCGCACTTTTAGAGCATGAGCCACGTATTTCATTGTATTAATGGAGTATCAGAGACGTCCCATGAAGTTTTGAAAGGTACAAGCCATGGGAAGTACGTAATAATAAAGTAAAGGATGAATTATGATCTTGTAAGTCGTAACAAGGAAAGACAACCTTGGAACCAAAGGACATGACCCTTATCAAGTATAATTAATGATAAATATCATGTATGGAAAGTTTTGGAAGATTAAGGGATCAAGAAAATCGAAGAAAATAAGTTTGTCGAAAATTTGGGAAAATTTGGCAAAAGTTTGGATAGAAATTTTGGGTCAAATTCAGAGAGGTATATCTCCTGGTATATCAGGAGTTTTGAGGTGTTTCAAGAGCCTAAAATGAAGTTCGTCGAGTGTAGTTTCCAACGAAACAAACCGTTCGTCAATATGACATCGGAGTAGGGAGTTACAGGCATTTTAAAACAGACTGCTAGAAGCCCGCGAACCTACGCCGAAATTCTAGAAGCCACTTAAAAAGGCCCACTATTTTTGGCCCATCAGCCCAAACCGAATTGGACTACTATATATACCTCCTTAAGTCACCTAAATCACCTCATTATTAACCATTTTCTCATCTCCACCCTTCTCTAGAAGCTCCCACAACATTCATCCAATATTCTTACACCAAAATATAGTAAATTTAGGAGTTCCTACATCAAATTAAGCTCGGGTTTGTAAGATTAACAATGAATCTTGACGAATCAAAAAAGGGCCACGACTTTTGGGCTCATATTTTCACCAAAACTGAACCTTCTAGACGATATAAGCTCTCTCCAACACTCCAAACCATTCCAAATCAAATCAAGAGAAGATCAACCTATAAAATTCTTAACTAGTTTATGGAAGGAGCTTGTTCATACTTCTAATTGAAGTTGTGGTAGATAAGTTTTAGGGCGAATTGTGTGAGGTGAAGTTCTTCAAGTTATAATATTTGAGAGCTTGGGAGGACAAGCATTAAGTAGTTAAAGTTAAGGCGACCGAAAAGGTATGTTAAGGTTATTCCTTCTTTTCTTGGCATGATTCCATACATGGCAAGAGCGTAATGAACCTTGTGACTAGAGATTTGTCTAAGTAGAGCTTGTCATATTGTTGCCTGACTTTTGAGTGTTATGTTATTCTTTCTGAGGGGACATATCCCCTTCCTATGTCCTTGAGTTCATAAAGAGACAGAAGAGACGTGTTACAGAGTCAGTATTTTTCAGCACATGCATGATATACATATATATACATTTTCTTTAGTTTGGCCACTTGGTCAGTGAGACATTTTCTTTAGCCTACCCTATAGGTCAGTGAGACAGAATGCCTAGCCTACGGGTCAGTGAGACAGAATGCCTGGCCTACGGGTCAGTGAGACAGATTTCCTGGTCGACGAGTCAGTGAGAATTTGTTAGTTGCCTGGCCACTTGGTCAGGTGAGATATTCAGAGCATTTGTTTGGTCTCCAAATTATTACATTTTCAGTTCAGTTTCAGTTATCTGTTGCCTTACATACTCGGTACATTGTTTCGTACTGATGTCCTTTTGCTTGGGGGCGCTGCATTCATGCCACAGGTTCAGGTAGCCAGATAGATGATCCAGCTCAGTAGGCCTTCCACTCAGCTGCAGTCAGTGCGCTCCACTTGGTTCGGAGCTGCAGTCCTTTTTGGTATGCTATTTTGACACACACACACACACACACACACACACACACACACACACACACACACACACACACACACACACATATATATATATATATATGGGTATGACGGGGCCTTGTCCTGTCCTTTCTGCAGCTCGTGTTCCCTAGAGGTCTGTAGACAGTTGTATGTAGTTGGTATGTTATGTAACCTTATTGGCTCTCAGTATTGTTGCTCAGCTTACATAGCAGCCTCGTCGGCTTGCTCAGTTGTGTATATATATTTTGGGTGTGTGTGTACTCAGTTGTGTGTATATATCCAGATTACGGCCTCGCCGGCTTGTTGGTATTGTCTGTGTGCAGGTAGGCCTTAGCAGAGTTTCAGATTTAGAGTGGTTCGCTCGGGCCTAGTTTGGCACCAAGTGTCGGTCACGCCGCTTCAGATTTGAGGCGTGACACTAACCACCACTTTATAGAACTGACCTTTAAGTTTCAGTGGCACCTTTTTGTCGCATAAGACTCCTGAGGCTAGTCTTCACTTCATCCACCCTGCACCAATACGATATGTGACATTATCATCAATCTCCCAATTTCCTTGAATAATAGACCCAAGATACTTGAAACTTCCTTTCTTTTGGATGGCCTGGGTACCGAGCTTCACTTCCACTCCAGCCTTAGATGTCATGCCACTAAACTTGCACTCCAAGTACTCCGTCTTGGTCCGACTCAACCTGAACACTTAAGATTCTAAGGTTAGTCTTCCAACCTCCAGCTTAGCGTTAACTCCGCTGCGAGTCTCGTCAATCAGAACTATGTCATCTGCAAATAACATACACCATGGCACCTGACCTTGGATTGGTCGCGTCAATCCATCCATAGATAGAGAAAAAAGACTAGTGAGCTATTACATTTCTACCCTTAATGAAGTAAGGGCTTTGTTTGGCTAGTCTCCTTTTTGTTGAAATCTCCAATTTAAGTAATGGCCTTCTTTGCATGCATAGCCACCTCTTTACACAAACGACCCTCTTGATGCCTTCCTTCTCTCCTTCATTCCCCCATGCAACCATCATCAACACTGGGACTTAGGACCTATGGTGAGGCTTAAAAGTGTACTCAAGCACATCCCTCGTCATGAACAACCCTTGCATGTTTTGGAGCTCACGAGCTTGACTTCTAGTAAAGGACCTTGATGCAACTTGGGTTGTATCACACTTGATTGAGGATTTTATAGTATTCCACATCTTTTTTCCTATTTAACTTTTTCAAAAAAATCACGGTTTGTATTGCTTTAGCTATCTAAATATAATTAAAAAGATATGTGACCAAAACAATGTAATTAGTTTGGTCAAAAAGAGGAAAAATTTAATAGCAATATCGTATCAGTTTACCTACCTCAGGCATATTTCAAGTTATTTTTGTAACAATTTTAAAATATATTATTTTAATTAAAATGAAAATTTCAACATTTATATATATGTAACTTATCTAATTAAATATAGATAATCAATTATTATGCTTTCATTAAATTAGGGACACATATGTCCTGAAAATTGTGGTTACTTGATTCAAACATATGCCCCGAATATTATTGTTACTTGATTCAAAGTTGAACCAACTATATTAAAATTTATTTTACTCACTTCCAATCATTTAGCAAACACGGTATATGTTTTTTTTGACATATTTTGGCTAGTAATTCTTTCACTGTACCCGTGATGTAGTTGACAAAAACATCTACAATTTCAGAATCCCTAAAATCACATACATATATTAGAAGTTCAATATGTTTCATCTAAGGAGATAACTCTCAATTAGTTTCAAGTTTATGAAAAACTTGACTTGAAATTTAATTATTTTAGAGGAATCAAAAAGTAAATTTAAAAGATATCCTTATAAAATAAGTTGTGTCAAACTCTTCATGACCGGATTAACCCAAAATAAGGTTATTACTATAAAAAGTAGTAAATGTAATACTATAAACAAACTAGTATTGTCTCATATCAAAATGTTAGTGTGAGAATTGAGTCAAACTCTATATGTGTGTGGTCAGTGGTCATAGTTTATAGCTATAGTATTCTTACTAGAGACAAAACTTAAGTTCACAAGAAACAACTATTAGTAATACTTATTTATATCTGTAAGAGTTATTTCAACTTAACAAAATGTTAGCCATTTGTTCAATACACTACATTGGTTCTTTTTGTCAAAAAATTTATTAACAAATATAAAGATTTGAGTAGCTTAAATTCAAAGTTCTAAAATATTACGCAAATTCTATTGTACAATAACTTAAAAACATGTAAAGGAAATTAATTTTTTTTCGAAGTCCGTAAATGAAATGTAGAACTTTAATTGAAATGGTTAAGAATATTTTGTAAAAGTTGTAACAAACTTGTCCACGTTTATCTCTTTGTACTTTGAAGAATTCTATGCTAAAAGAATTTGTTTCGAGATTTTAGCTCTTTGAACTTTTTTCAATGTTGATATGCGTTTATAATTGTTTTATATTTATAAGTATATTTCTCTACTCCTTGTGCTCATATTCTTATTCACTTAATTGATGATTTTATACTATTCCAAATCTTTTTATTTATTTATTATTTTGAAAATCACAGTGTGTGCTATTTTAGCTATCTAAATGTAATTAAAGAGATGTCGGAATAAAATAATGTGATTATTTTGGTCAAAAGGAGGAAAATTTAGTAGAAATACGTATAATTTACGTACCTCATGAATATTTTCAAGTCATTATTTGTAACCTTTTTAAAAAATTTAGTGTAATTAAATAAAAATAGATGTTTTTTTTAAAAGAAATCGAAGTTTATATGTACGTAATTTTTTACGTCTACTTTAAATTCTTTTGACACGTATGTTAATTAGCAGTAAGGGTTACTAATTTATTCCACGTTTTGTGGAAGTTCTTTTTCTTTTCTGATTGATAAGTAGATGAACCATTTACAAATTTGAGATTATTAGTTTCATTGTAACAAGATTATCGGATCTATAGAGGCGACCATAACTCTTCTTAATTATCTTATCCACATTCATCTTATGTTTCTGACATTAGTTAGTTTTTGCTTTTGCTTGGTATTTGAAATTTATTGTTCGACTAATCTAGATTTATATATTATGAAACCTCTAGCAGTAAAGTTTCCAAAAACAAAATGAAAATTGAAATAAAAATGATATCATCATAATATAAGTGTAACACATGAAACTATACCTTACACAAACCCTAGCCGTCTTATATCCAAATTGAAATTGAAATATAAAACTCTTCATATGTCAGAAAAATAATTTATTTATTATGCCTCTGAAAAAATCTCAATTAAAATAACATTACTTTATAAACAAATAAAAAAATTCTAAATATACCAAAATTTAGCCCAATCCAACAATAAAAACCCTAACCAGTAACAAGCCAACACTGCATAAATAACACAGAAACATTTAGCCTAGACAATAACTTTTAATCGCAACCGTTGAATTCAATCCAACGGCTTATACTCCACCTAGTACTCGTGCTTATCACACTCTTATTACTTCACAGTTCACACTATTCAGTGCACTCTCTCTCACTCAAAAAACTCTCTGTTTCTCCCTCTAAACAATGTGTCGAACACTTTGTGTTCAGGTTTAACATTTTCAGCTAGCTGGCTGGGTATCAAGTTTGTTTATAATACGTGCATTTACTAGTTATTATTTCGATGATTACTGATGGTTATGCTAAGACGATTGGAATGCGATCAATGTTAGGAGGAAATAGTAACGATTTTAGCGAAGAGTTAGGGTTACTGAATGATCTAAGCATTTATAGAAGCGGTTCAGCTCCACCTACAGTTGAAGGATCGTTGAATGCTTTCATAGGTAGAGGTGGTAGTAGTGATTTTAGTGGACTTACAGAAGAGGAATTAAGGTCTGATCCAGCATATATATCGTATTATTACTCGAATGTGAATCTAAACCCTAGGTTACCGCCACCTCTTTTATCTAAAGAGGATTGGCGGTTGGCGCAGCGTAGTAGTGGTAATTCACAGGCATTATTAGGGGGGATTGGAGATAGGAGGAAAGGAATTAATCGCGGTGGTGATGATGGTGATAAGGAATCGCTTTTTTCAATGCCGATGGGATTTGGTGTGAAAAATGGAGAAAATAATGGAAGTGAGTGGGGTGGTGATGGACTTATTGGATTGCCTGGATTAGGATTAGGAAGTCGACAGAAGAGCGTAAGTGAGATGATTCAGGTGAATGAGAAATGGAAAAATATTATTATTATTATATGATGAAGTATTGTTTTTTGGTTTAAAATGTTTGAATGTTTTAAAATCCATGAATGCTGATTTGTGTTAACTGATTGCTTTGTTAAGTTGATACCGAATCAAAATCTTATTAAGGTGAAATAGAAATATAAAATATCATTAAATGATAAATAATTGTTTTTTGGTTCAAAATGTTTGAAGGTTTTTAAATCCATGAATGCTGATTTGTGTTAATTAATTATATACAGTGTTTCTGTGGGATTGCTTGTTAAGTTGATACCGAGTCAAAATCTTATTCAGGTGAAAGAGAAATGGAAAATATCATTAAATGATAAAGTATTTTGTTTTGGTTCAAAATGTTTGAAGGTTTTTAAATCCATGAATGCTGATTTGTGTTAATTAATTATATACAGTGTTTCTGTGGGATTGCTTGTTACGTTAATACCGAATCTTATTTCCTTCTCAGAGAGTGTCTAATGCTTTCCATTGAAATTCGTTGTATTAATATAGTTTTGTCCATCTCTAGCATTGTTGTTTGTCGTTAGCATTGTTGAATGGTTTGCATCACGTGTATTAATGCTGATCTGTCTTAACTAATAGTGTTTCTGTGGGATTGCTTATTAAGTTAATACTGAATCTTATTTCCTTTTCAGAGAGTGTCCAATGTTTTTTGTCGAAATTTGTTGTATTAATATAGGGTTGTTCATCTCTAGCATTTTTATTTGTCGTTACATGACATGTTTGTGTATTCCACGGGTCTGTTATTGGCATTGTTGAACTGTTTGCATCATGCTTCACCGATTTGGCCTTGCAGCATGTTGAGGAACATCTCTGGGCTAGTTAGTTTGAGTCTTAGATTATTGTCTTCGTCATATTGATCTATATGGGGGGTCTGTCGATACAAAATGTTATCCAAATATTGTTGGATATCTGTGTTTCCACTTTGGTGTTCTTCTAGCTCTTAAGAAAATATACCAGCAGTTTCTTCTGGCTCTAGGGTTGTGTGGTTTGCTTCGGTGCCTTGGGAAACCTTGTTCTCGGGCTTTATAATTCTAACCTGTGCAATATTTTGTTTGCTTAATTGGAAGAGCATGTACTCAGGGCATTCATAGAGTTTCATGAACCATTATCTTTTTCAATGTGCATTAATTTTCAAGTCACACATGTTAGTGAGAGTGTCCATCTCTGCTTTATCCTCTTTTCTGAGAAGCAAAAGTCTCATTTCGTGATGTCATTTAATTCTTTTTCATGTTCACTAGTTGTGGAAGTTTGGAGCTGGCAGCTTTTATTTCATCTCCTTATTGGAGTCACTGCATAGAAATCATATTGCATTCTTAAGATGCAAGTTCTGACATTCTAAAGTTGCAAACATGGCACTTCTAGTGTATTGTGAAGGTCCGGTAGCAGCAATTGTATTCTTTAATCACAACTGCTTGATGTTGAGTCAGCTTTGCTTTCATTAAATCAATAATATCTTAAAGAAGAGGTCAACTTGTACTTGCTTAATGAAGTTCTGTTTTTTTCTTTTAGAGTCTCATCTTACTGGCTATGGATTTCTGATTCTGAGACTTCTATAAAATGTAGGATAATATGAGCCAGACAACATCGAGGCATCCATCACGTCCTGCTTCCCGCGCATATGATGATATTGTTGATCCTTCTGAGTCCCAATTTGCTCATCTCCATCATGATATGGCATCTTTGGATGCATTACATTCTCGGGGAAAGGTTCAAGGCATGTCTACCCTCCAGAATGTCAGCTCAGCACTGTCACGAAGTACCACCCCTGATCCTCAGCGTGTGGCTAGAGCTCCTAGTCCTCGTATTCCTTCTGCTGGAGGAGGGAGGATGGCATCACTAGAGGATGTTTCATCTCATATGGGTGAGCATGCTGATTTGGCTGCTGCTTTGTCTGGCATGAGTCTTAATATGGGAGATGAAGGGAAACATCAAAAGTCTCAAATTCATAATGAAATTGATGATCATCAGAACCTCTTCCGATTGCAGAATGGTCAGAATCCTATGAAGCAACATCCGTATGCAAAAAAGTGTGCAGGTTCCTCTGCTGCATACTTGATAGGGCCCTCTACGCCAACTCACAACGGTGGAGGAAATTCTCCATCTCAATATCCAACTGTCGATAGCCCTAATTCAGCGTTTTCTGCTTATGCTTTAGGTGGTTATGGTATGAACCCTTCATCACCGTCCATGTTTGAAAACCAGCTTGGGGCTGGTAATTTTCCTTCCGTATTGGGAAATGTAGCTTCTCCGGTGGGTGCATGTGGAATTGATGCTCGTGTAATGGGAGGCGGTTTGAGTCTGGGTCCTAATTTAATGGCTGCAGCAGCTGAACTGCAGAATCTTAATAGACTCGGTAATCAGACCTTGGGAGGCTCTCAAATGTCTCAGGTTGATCCGTTGTACCTACAACAGTACTTGAGGTCAACTGAGTATCTTGCTGCTCAACTAGCAGCTCTCAATGATCCAACGGTTAATAGGGAATCTTTGGGGACTTCATACATGGATTTGATTGAGCTTCAGAAAGCTTATCTTGAGACGTTGCTTGCATCCCAAAAATCACAATATGGTCTTCCTTATCTTGGCAAATCCGGTGGCTTAAATCATGGTTACTATGGGAACCCAGCACTTGGCCTTAATATGTCATATCCTGGAAGCCCTTTGGCAGGTGCAGGTCTTCCAAATTCCCCATTTGGACCTGGTAGTCCTGTAAGGTATGGGGAAAGAAACATGCATTTTCATTCAGGGATGAGAAACTTAGCTGGTGGTGTCATGGGTGCTTGGCCTTCCGAGTCTATTTCTAACTTGGGTGAAACCTTTGCTTCCTCGTTACTAGATGAGTTTAAGAGCAATAAGAGTAAGTGTTTTGAGCTATCAGAAATTGAAGGACATGTTGTTCAGTTCAGGTATACATTTTTGGCTAGCAGCACTGCCCTTCATGTCATATTAACCTCTTAATTCTTACCATTACTTAAAATTTTGTATGAGCAGTGCGGACCAGTATGGGAGTCGGTTCATTCAACAAAAACTTGAGACTGCTACCATAGAAGAGAAAAACATGGTCTTCCATGAAATTATGCCGCAAGCCCTTTCTTTGATGACTGATGTGTTTGGTAATTATGTGATCCAGAAGGTATGTTCCTCAGTGTTTCTTTGTTAAGTCTTTTTCATGTTATGTCTTCACTTCTAGGTTACGTTGAAAAAGTGTGTTGTTACTCAAATGGGTCTTGTATCCTTCTTCTTGCCTTCTGTTATTCACATTTCCCAGTTTTTCGAGCATGGAAGTTCATCCCAGATAAGAGAACTGGCTGACCAGCTCGATGGGCATGTACTCACCCTTAGCCTTCAGATGTATGGTTGCCGTGTAATCCAGAAGGTATCTTAGTTTCTTTTATTGTAGTTATAGTGATGTTGCCATCATGTTCTCTGCTCTAATCCTTCCGATTTCTTAAAGTTATCTGATTCACAATAATGTTTTTTTTATTGTCTTCAAATCTCGTTGCTATTTATGGTTTGATATCTTGTTTTCTGTCTTAAACTAGGGAAGTTCATCGAGTTGCTGTTATTTGAAATTGTGAACTGGTGCTATTCCACTGTCATCTCACTATGGAAATGTTCTAATGCTTGAATTTCACATTGCTGGTTCTGGTTTTATGTGATATTGCCTTCTTTCTTTCTTCCTTTACACACCTTTTGAATGGTCTTGGTAAGACTGAAGAATTATATTTCCAGAATGGATACTGTCTGCTTGAGCTTTTGACAACTCTCCAACTCCTGCCTTCTATTCTAATATCGGAATGTGATAGCATTCATAACTTCCCCTTCAAATATATCCAGATTAAAAAAATTCCCCTGCAAATATATAAGATGTTCTTGTCTTGGCATGTTTAAAACCTGAACTTAAAATGAATTCATCTGATCTGTATATCTGTCCTGTATGCATCTGATTGAAAAGTTTGTACATCCCTAGTCTACCTCATGTTACTAAATTTCACCGAGCGGTCCCTGCTTGTGATGAGTAATCTCAGTTGAGTGGCAGCTGGTATTAATCATTCTTCCGATGCCGTAGAATTGCTGAATGGCATAGGTTTTCACATCTTCTATGAATTTTTCAGGCCATAGAGGTGGTTGATCTGGATCAACAGACTAAAATGGTCGCTGAGCTTGATGGCCATGTTATGCGCTGTGTTAGAGATCAGAATGGGAATCATGTAATCCAGAAGTGCATCGAATGCATTCCAGAGGATGCTATCCAGTTCATCGTTTCCACATTTTACGATCAAGTTGTGACATTGTCCACCCATCCGTATGGATGTCGGGTCATACAGGTCAAAGAATTAAGTATCTGTGGATCTCTTTTGTGCATTATTTCGTCAATGGGATGACATCCGTATCTAAATTTTCTTTCTCATGACAGAGAGTCTTGGAACATTGCCATAATCCTGAAACCCAGAGCATTGTGATGAATGAGATTTTGCAAGCAGTTTGCATGTTGGCGCAAGATCAATATGGAAATTATGTTGTTCAGGTTTGTCTATTTCTCAGCTTACATGTGAACATCCTTACCGAACTAGTGTCAGGAGTATGCTAATTTAAGGAGAGTGCAACTTGTCTGCGGAATACTGAAACAACTGATGCCTTTATTCCAAGAGGTTGTGTTTGGAAAATGCTGGTTGACCAGCTACTATTGGTTCTTTTACTCAATATTTTTGTATTTTGCTACTTCTTTGAAGCTCCTTGGCACAAGGAAGTCCTTCCTTGAATTACTAGACATCTTTCCTTTCAATGGGTTTCTAAACCTTTTTATCATCTCCTACTTGACATGTGAATGGATGGGTATTCACTACTTAATTCATATCTCCGCTTTGATGGTAATACAATTTTAGTGCTAGTTACTCGTATTTTTTGGATATGCGTTTTTATATACAAGCTAAAACTACACGATGTTGTGTTCTAGAATTGCCATCAATTTTCTCATACATAGTAAAAAATTTATTGCTCACAATTTGCACTCGATGGACATATGAGTTTCATGTCTCAATGGATATAGAGTACACGGGACAAATGTCATCAACTCCCCCGTGTGGATTATTTCTCTTATTATTTTAGCTCAGATGTTCTACTTGCCTCTCTAATCCTGCCAAGTTTTGTTACAGCATGTACTGGAACACGGGAAGCCTGAAGAGCGTTCTTTAATAATTAGTAAGCTGAAGGGACAGATAGTTCAGATGAGCCAGCAGAAATTTGCCTCCAATGTTGTGGAGAAGTGCTTAAGCTTTGGAACTCCCGAAGAACGTCAGACCTTGGTAAATGAGATGATTGGCACCACTGATGAAAATGAACCTCTTCAGGTTTGTTAATTTCTCAGATGCTTCTTCCGTAGTGCCATACTCGAGCTTCAGGAAATTCTGTTAGCGGTGACTGTTTGATTCTCGGAGGATAATTAGATTTAATTGCTCTATGTGACTGATTTAAGTTTATGTTTTAGATGGTCTAGTGAGAACAATTAATCCTTGTAGGAGCATTTAGCTTTTACAGCAGAACTATATACTTTTCCAGTTCTTCTCTTTTAATTGAAGTTAACAAGTATATATTGGAGAAAGTGCAACATCAGCTGCGCTGGGATTTGACTAACTAAAATGAGTAAGGCCTTGTCAGTCTTCTGGATCCGTTTAGTGCTGTTGATTTGGTTGTGAGTACTCTATAACTTATATACTTGCCACCGATAAAAAACAGGTACAATTACTAATTTCCTCCTGAGGGAGCTTATAAGCCGTGCTTTGCATGGGATATCACTTCTTAACGATTTATTCACTTATAAGACTTCTTCCTTTATTTATGTATCTGTATTGAGAGTTATGTAGAGAAAAATCTAAGATAAAGGAACAAACTAACTAACCAGAGTTTAATAGATGACCAAAATTAAGAGACAGATTACTAGTCCACATGTAGCAGATGGAAACAAGGTCAGTAAAAAAGACTGCTTTAAGAGCACAACATATTTATAGGTAATTGGGTTGATCGGATAAAGAAAGGAAATCTATTCACTTGTTCACAAATTGAATCTTTTATTAATTTGATATACAGGCGATGATGAAAGATCAGTTTGCGAACTATGTAGTACAGAAAGTGCTGGAGACTTGTGATGACCAGCAACTTGAACTCATTCTCAACCGAATCAAGGTTCATCTAAATGCTCTGAAGAAATATACTTACGGAAAGCATATAGTTGCCCGTGTAGAGAAACTGGTTGCTGCTGGAGGTATTCTTTTGCCTTTTCTTTTCCCTTCTCCTTTTCAAGACTATATGATATATCCCAACCTCTTGCACAAGGACAATTACTTACCATTCTGATGATCTTAAGTCATATTATCTGCATGTAATTGCTCACTTGGCAATCACCTGACCTGAGTGTCGGTAAGGAGTCAAAGCTATTTCTCTCTAACAGCTAATAGTTGAGATCATTTTCAGAATTGTTGGTGGGTGAAATGACATGTAATGATGTATTGGTCTGTGGCTGTTGGTAGAAGTAAAGTTGAGGGGGTTCAGAGTCCTTTCGTTTCAAACTAGCATGGGTCAAAAAACGTACTTCCAGTGTTCCATTTTTGACCGGTCTATAATTCATTTAACTGATATATCATTGCATGGTAGGCTGCCGATATTTTGGGTGTGTGATATTTGAGAATTTCAACTTTTTTCATGTTTGGTTGGTTAAACTTTTTGGGAGGAAAATGACTTCCTTGGTTGAAGTAGGGAAACTAAGTTCCATAAGTAGCATTTCACTCCTCCCATCTTCCGACACACCCCGTTCCACCACAACCCCCATAGCCTCCACCTTCATCACAGCCCTACGCCACCCCCACCCCCACCCCCCTCCTGGTAGTATCTGTGTAGATTATATGTAATGTAAGTGCTTTTGGGACAATAATAATTTCTGCGTACTTACCAAACATGAGAAATTAAGTAAGAAAATCACTTATTTTCCAGGAAAACATTTCCCTTCGATTGAATCTTCAACCACCACCTGACTTCCAGTTTTTGTTTCGCAAAATCACTTATTTTCCAGGAAAACATTTCCCTTCGATTGAGTCTTCAACCACCCCACTACCTGACTTCCAGTTTTTGTTTCGCCTTCCTCTCAATTTCGTCTTTAATTTGAGCTTCTTATATTTCTCTACTTTGTGGAAGCTTTTATCGTATTCCATTCTTGATGTGCTCTTGAAATTACTTTGCAGAGAGGAGGATCAGCTTCCTGGCGTCATATTCTGCTGCTGCTTAGATGGTGTAGGAAGGAAAATTGTACAGCTAACTGAGGCTAGAACGAGTAACCCTCGTCTTTGTTTTCGTGTCCAGAGCTTTAGCTCTACCTCTTGCTGATGGAACTTGTGCTAAAAATAAAAATGTATGTGGTGTTTGTAACATTGTACATTATAGTTTTGAGGTATATCTATATAAGCAGGTTAACTGTGAGGCTCAGATGGTAAACATACCTGATGCCCCTGCCGCGGAAAATAGAGTAACTGTACAAGGGTGTAAAGAAAGAAAAAAACTGTAGTGCGATTTTCTTCTTAGAGACTGTACAAAATGTTGCCATGTGCAGAGCCTGTTGTTTTAGGTAGCAAATTATAATGTATGGATGGATAATTATCTTTTTTTTTTTTTTGGTTATAGAGTAACTCTTTTCCCTCATATTTGATTTGATTTCTTTCAGAATATGTTTACCTATTGCTATTATATTGCCAGAGTTGTAAATAAGGAAATCATGATTGCATGGTTGCGAAATTTTTTAATATGTGCCTCACACAACTATCAATTGTGTGAGGTAGGGCCGTGTATCGGGTGGTTCGGTTCGGGTTTGAAAGTTATCGGTGAATCTTATCGGTTATCGGTTTGTAGACATGTTAAACCGTTAAAGAACCATTAAAATATCAGTTAATGGGCTATTGGTTAATCGGTTTTTGATCGTTATCGGTTTAAACGTTAAGATATCACACGAAATTTTTTCAAGAACAAAGAATTCATCTTCAAAGAAGAATCAGAAACGAATTAACGAGATGCAAAATGAATAAAGTAGCTACAAAAGAAAGTGCCTGTAACAGTTAGCTATAAATGGAGTTTGAAACTGGAAGCTGACTGGCATCTCCAAGACATTAAAAACTTGAAACTTTTTCTTCATATTTACATGAATCCTAGTTCCCTGCTGACTGCTTTCCAATTTGACAATGTTGTCTTTTTTATGCTTCTTCATTGGAGTCCTCAACAACTCTCCTCATTTTTGCTCTCTTTACTCGTTGCATTAGTGGCACAAAATTGTAGAGAGGAGCTGTTAGCTGCCTGCAAGTTATTTCCACAAGCATTTGGTACTTGATGCTTGGTAAAGTTTGTTTCACACCTTTGGAAGCAATTAGAAGCTTTGACATTCGGGTTAAGTTCTTGTAAAACCTTACAGTTAACTTCACCAGTGAGAAATAAATTGACTTAGGATTTACTAAGGAATTATATATGGAAGGGTAATAATGGAATGAATTCACTGGGCTGGACTCCACAAATTATATATGAAAGGTTATATATGGAAAGATATAATTGTAATTAAATAAATGGTTATCGGGTTATCGGTTCACCCGTTAACAAAAGTGGTGAACTCGAGACCCTAACCGATACCCCAATAACTATAGAACACCACCCGATACCCGAACCATTAACCCACTAACCCGAACCATTAACCCAATAACCCAATTATCGGTTCGGGTTATTGATTTAACCGTTAACATGCACAGCCCTAGTGTGAGGCAACATTTTGTGAGACAAAAAAAAATGAACCTAAAATGGACGCACACACAGGTAAAACTTGTTGTTGGTTGCTATATACGTCAATCATGCTTTTTACCTTGATATTTGTTGTCACATCACTGTCTTTTCTTTCGAGCCGAGGGTTTATAGGAAACAACCTTCCTATCTCATAAAGGTAAGGGTAAAGTTTGTATACATCTTACCCTATTCAGACCCCACTTGTGAGATCACACTATGTATGTTGTTGTTGGTCACTTCTGAAAAAATGTTGAATCGGCTTGGCAGCTAGCCGTTTAGAGTTTGGGCGTGTTTGGTATGATGGAAGTAAATACTTTCTGATGAGAAAGTCATTTTCTTATGTTTGGACACTAGAAAAATGTTTTTCAAGAAATATAATTCACTCTCTCTTATGGATGAAACTCATTTCTTTCACAATTTATCTTAACTTTTAAATCATTTGCTCCAACAAATCTTTAGATATCATTATAAATTCTAAGACTCAATTTTAGGAAAACACTACCCGATTTGCTAATATTATTGTAAATTTTTAATACACATATTTCTTTGAAAAATATTTTTCACGTACCATTTAAACACGAGGTTTATTTTCTAGGAAATTAGTAGATCTTCAAACTTGACTTTAGGTAATTAAGTGCTACTATTCACTAAGTAAATTTTAAATCGTGCTCTTAATAAAGAAAATAAAATTGGAGTTCTTCCACTTTCCAGTTGCTTTCCATTTTCCTTGCCAAAGTATTTCTCAGGTAATCACCACATTTAATCTTCTTCTAATTTACGATTATAATTATAAAAAATTGTTCCAGCACTGGACCAATTTCCACCTCTTCATTTAGAATTGGAAAGATTGCACAAATTGACATTCTTGCCTTTTTACTCATTTGTAGAACAATTCTATTAGAGGCGGATCTAGCTTCTAATGTATGGGTGCACACGTGAACTTAGTAGCTTCTTCTCAAATCATATATGCATTAAAAATTCAGTATATCTATAAATATTTGATTGTAAACCTAATTATTATTATTATTATTATTATTATTATTATTATTATTATTATTATTATTGTATATTAACTTGAGATCGTCGTAGAAACTCATAAACTTCAAATTTTGAATCCGCCTCAGGCTCCATGCTCAATGCTTTTTGTACACCCATTTAGGGCTGTTCAAAACCGAACCGCAACCGATAACCCAACCGCAAAATAGGTTTATTGGTTTATTCGTATCGGGTAATTGGATTAACGAATGGGGAATGGTTTGGAATTTTATCGTTAACGGCTTAACGGTGCGGGGGGCGATTTCCTTATTTTCCTTATCGGTTTAGCCGTTAACCCGTTAAGAATAATTAAATTATAAATAAATCCCCATGTATATAAAGTACTAAAGATTAGAAATACTAATCTTTGAGCCTAAAATTCATTTTTCTTCCCGCAACATGGTAGCAATTTCTCATTTTCCTTATTGTTTCTGCCTGGTGTTTGTTTCTTATTATCTCATGTTACCAACTAGAATCATTCAAAACGTTTTTACTTTCCTTGGATGTTTCTTCCCTTTTCTATAGTGAAGATGAGAACGAGATAGAATTATTAGTGGTTGTTTGAGAAAAATAAGTTTTCTTATGGACATTGACATGCTTTAATATGAAAATATGATACTTAATCTACACAGTTTATTTAATAACGGTACTTTAGTGAAAATTTAATTCGTATTTCCAATAATTTAAAATCATGTGTCCCAAGAATACCCACCATGAGTAATACATCCATTTAAACCTTGTGATGTGAAGCAAATAGGGTCAAATGTGAGTTTGCAACCTATACACTATCAATATTGCGCCTTTTGTGTTTCGATAATTTTGCATTGATGCAATAGTCCGAGCAAAGAGAGGAAAAAAAAATCTCATATGCTTTATTAATTAACCGATAAACTGATCGCTAACCGATCATTAACTGCTAAATCCACTCCGAACCAACCGATATCTTATTGGTTGGTTAGCGGATTGAGATATTTAAAAACCGATATCCAATAAGCCGAACCGTTAAGCACAATTATCCAACCGAACCGCCCGATAAGCACCCCTACACCCATTGCTCCAAACATGCTTAATAGGAACAATTCAACCATCAACTTTGAATATTCCTAAATGTTTGCATACGTGAAAATGACAAAAATGGTTCCTTATGTTTGAAGGTAGATTCAAAGTAGCCCTTCAAATATATTTCTGAACAATTTTGGTCCTTTAAATTTGTCAAAAGTGAACACTGTTAGTATTCGTTGGATACTATTATAAGACAAACAAGTATGAATATGTTGTTGATGTACCTCCATAATATCACCAATGTTCACAACTATGGCATTTGGGGACTGGATTTACCGGAATCCATCCTCGACCATATATCAGAATGTGGAATATTAAGTCCTAGGAGGCAGTAGCGGAGGCAGAATTTTCATTAAAGGGATTCATCATTTACTATATATACATAAACAAAAAAATTGAGTTATATACAATATGATTTTCCAGCGAAGAGGGTTCAGATAAACCCCCTTTCGCCCCTCTAGCTCTGTCTTCTAGGAGGATAATAGTATAACTCTCTACATACAAAATTGACAACTTCTTTTTAACTTAGCTTATCTGATAGAAGTATTTGTAGAGAGTCATTGAAGGGAACTATATATAGAATACTTCCTGTTGTTTGATTTAGGTTATTAATGATCAGCTTTATTGACAATTGCATATGAGATCATTCAGAACTAGAATGATCAGTTTTCTTGACAATTACATGCGATTGTTCATAAACTATGAACAAAATTGACAACACTGAACTCATGAGATTTTCCATCAAACAATGAGAAAAATTCTGACGTTATCTAGATGCATAAAAACTTGAGGACCATAACGGAGGCCTCCAAATGAGATGGAGTTTCAGTCCATTCCTAGTTTCTGTCGACTATGTAAAAGTCCTTCAGGTTTCACAGCAGTCCAAGTGCTTTCAGTTGCTGAACATGCTCTTGTGGGAGAGGTGGAGGGGACCAATCATTTCCAGTATCCTCACCATCAACATCCTCTACGACGTATTCCTAAAACAACAATGAGAAACATTCTCAGGAGCCTAGTATCCAATATACTATAGTGATTATAAATAGCCATCATTCAAGAATCATGAGTAAAAAGGAGAGTCCAGTGCATGAAGCATTTCGCGTTCACACAGGGTGCGGGGAAGGGCTGTATACCAACGGAGTGTGATGTAGGCAACCTACCCTGACACATTCCTAACCTGTGACCTATAGGTCACATGAAGACATCTTTACTGTTCTCCAAGGACCAAGGCTCCCCATCATTCAGCAATCATGAGAGATTCATGAAAGCCTTCACAACTCCGACACCAGAACCACTTTCGTGATGATTAATTAAACTAGCATTACATTAAACAACTTTCAGTAAAACGGGTTCCATGACAAAGAATGAGTAATAATATTGAAGCTTAAGCAATAGAAAAAGAAAGTTTGAACATAATAAACCATTTAGAAGTTTAGGTCTTAAGAGTTTCTGGTTTGAGAACGAAGAGAGAGGGAATTGAGAAAAACGCTACTCCCTCTCAGTGTGTGTTGTATGAAGGAAAATGTTGAAAGTAAGTGGTTTACTTACCTATTTTCTTTTTAGAAAGGTTTTCTTACCTATCTTTTTGTGTTTGGTACGTAAGTATTATCGCAAAAACATTTATATATAATCTATGCAAACACTATGGAAGGTAGGGGCGGGGGGTTAAGAGTTTGGAGGTGGTGGGATGGGGGCTATGAAGGTGGGGGAAGAGACCCAATCAATGTGGAATGACACTAGTGGAACTCAATTTCCCTACTTCCACTAGGGAAGTCATTTTCAAGAACTTGTTTTCCTAGAGAAAATGTTCTCCAAAGATTTTGACCAACCAAACATAGGACAATTATTTTCTCCAAAGATTTTGACCAACCAAACATAGGAAAATTGGAAAACGTTTTCTGGAAAATGTTTTCCTCCATAACTAACAAATGCTCTGTCTCAATTTACGTGTCATACTCTCCATTTTAGTCTGTTCCAAAAAGAATATCATACTTTAATTAGAAACAATTTAACCTTAAAATTCTCATTTTACACTTAGGGTGTGTTCGCTATGGATGAAAATGTTTTCCAAGGAAAATGTTTTCCTGAAAAATGTTTTCCTAGAAAATAAGTGAATTTCCACTTATTTTCTCATGTTCGTTTGAGTAGTGGAAAATAAGTGAATTTCTTACTTATTTTCTCATGTTCGTTTGGTTGATAGAAAAGGTTTTCCGGAAAATACTCATCTAAGCCTCACCAACTCCAACCCAACCCCATACCCCCCACCCACACCCCACTCCCACCCATCCACCTACGACCCCCCCCCCCCCCCCCCCTTCCAAAAAAAAATTCTTTTAATTTTTTTGTTTTTGTTTTTTGCACCCCCACCCCTAACCCTCACCAACTCCAACCCAACCCCATACTCCCACCCACACCCCACTCCCACCCACCCACCCCTAAGCCCCCGCACCCTACCCCCACCCACCCTCCCCCCACAACATTTTTTTTGAAGTTTTTAATTTTATTTTTTTTTTGAATTTTCTACACGACCACATCCCACATCACCCCCCCCTCCCCCCTTGCGTGGAACCCATACCACACCAACAACCCCCCCCCCCCCCCACTCCCAACCCCAACAATTTTTTTTGAAGTTTTTTATTGTCTTTTGCGGGTTTCTACACCCCCTACAAAAAAAAAAAAAAAAAAACTTTTCACCACCCACCTCCCCCCCCCCCCCCCCCAATACCCGATGACCCCCTCCAAAAGTTTTAATTTTTAACCACGCAAAGTTTCAATTTTTTTAATTGTCAACTTTTTTCATTTTTTTTGGGGGGGGGGGGGGGGGGGGGGTAGGGTGCGGGGTGGCGTGGGGCTTGTGGGGGGTACGGAGGTGGGGTAGGGTGCTGCGTGGGGCGGGGTGCAAAAAAAAAAGTCAACCTTTGTTTTCAAAAAAAATATTTTTTTTGTGGGGGTGGGGTAGGGTGCTGGGTGGGGGGGGTGCAAAAAAAAAAGTCAAAACCTTTTTTTTCAAAAAAAAAAGTCAAAACCTTTTTTTTCAAAAAAAAATAATTTTTTTGTGGGGGGAAATAATGTCAAAACCTTTTTTCCAAAAAAAATAACTTTTTTTTGGGGGGGGGGGGGGGGGGTGGGTGGGTGTTGGGAGTGGTTGGAGTTGGGTTGGGTGGTGGTAGGGTGGTTGGTGGAATGAACTTGTGAACTTGTTTTCCCTACTTTTGTTAAGGAAGTCATTTTCCCTAATTTTGAGGAAAATGTTTTCCAAAAGAAAATATTTTTCAAAATTTTGACCAAACGAACATGAGAAAATTGTAAAACATTTTCTGGAAAATGTTTTACTCCATATCGAACACACCCTTAGTGAGATGTTTTATAGCCACACAAATGTTTATGGATTGTTTTAAATCACAACTTTGAAAGTCCTTACTTAAAGTTCGTGCCCAGTCAAAAAACCGACATAGATTGGGATAGAGAGAGTAACACAAAGGATACATTGGACCAAACAATGGATGTCTCAAGATTCTTGTTATAGGAATGACATGGAACGTTGAAATGCCTCCCCCAATACAGTAACCCAAACAAAGAGGTGGTGCAAACATTTTGCAGTGGTTGAATAAATATCAGATGGCATATTTACTGCAGTAACTTGGGGAATTTTAACACTTTGTATGAATAGGTGATGGTAACTTGCAAGTCTGCAATCTTATCCAAAGTACTGCCAGAAGCAGCTATAAGAAAAGTAAAAAGGTGAATGCTATTCATGTCCTTGCATATGCCGGCTCTGACCGAAATCTTTGGGGTTGATCCCACACTACAGTTTGGTAAACTAAATTTATTGTCATAACTTGGATTTTCCGACAAAACCGACCTAATTCTTATTGGCGATTATTTATGGTTACAAAAAATGGATCAACATCCACCTTCATGGATAGACATTGATATGCTATCGAACACTTCAGAACAATGAAAAGATAAGAGAAAAGAAGGATTTCACTCACCTTTGTCAGCATTCTTTTTGCAAGTATGTGGTAGTGCCGCTGCCAGATTCTCTGTCCGACCATCGTAGCCACCAAAACACTGTAAAATATGCCAATGACAGTAAACAGTCCAAGCATGACCAGAGCCACTATAAACAAAACTGGCAACCCCGCTTCACCAGCACCTCCTAAGCAACCTCCGCATTCACCTGCCATACTAGCACAACCTTCAAAGCATGTGGTACAATCAGTCCACATGCAGAGTGTACCAGGCAAATGACAGTCGGCACAGACTCTGCAAGGACATTACCAACGAAAAAGAACAATGATACATTATTAAACCTCAAAAAGTAGCGTAACCAAAAAAAAAAAAAATCGGAGTTACTATTCTACAAAATGTTACAGCAGATAAAGATCAGGAAGAAACGAACAATCAAAAAACTGATATACAAAACGTTTCAAGGATGCTTTTAGCATGTAAGTATTGGTAATCTCTATACAACTGTCGAATATAGAACAAAATCTAAAGAAAATGGATTTTTACACAAGAAGCATGTCCTATAGCAGCAAGACTAGTCCCAAACTATGTTGCTCAATCTCTTCAAAAATGTTGTCGGGTGCGTGTACGGATCCTCCAAAAGTAGTACATTTTTGGAGGATCTAGCACGAGTACGACAACATTTTTGGAGAGTCCGAGCAACATAAGTCCCAAATAAATGTAACTCTTAAATTAACCATACGATTCTTCTTTCTCAGAGAAGAAACAAGGACTTTTTAGTTCCTATCCAGGAGACTATCAATGCATAATCTTTGTAGAGTCTAGCAATATCAAGTATAGAGCCGAAGCCATGTGGAGAACAACTAGTTCCTGCAGGTCATCCTTCTATTTCTTTTTGGTTTGACAATTGAAGAAGGGAAAACTGGAAGAAAGAAGACTGCAGTAATATAGTTTTTTTTTAAAAAAAAAAAAAAAAAAAAAAAACCTGGTAAGGTACTGCAGTATTATAGTTATTATGATGTTAAAGTAAGAAAATGAGAGTAAAGGTTATCAAAGGCGTCATATGTACCCAGGATGACAGCAGCAAAGGCACACTTCACGGCAGGGCTGAGCCAAATCATTGCGTACTCTTCGGTCGTAACAAGTTATAAAGCAACCAGATAGGCCAAGCAAAGCAAAAAACAATAGTGCCCCTGCAAAAGTTCAGGACCAAGAGCATAAATTTAACAGCATACAAAGGTTTACATATCGAAGGAAAAATGCTAAGCATCAAATTTATTTAGTACAGAGAAATATGGAGACAGTTTTGTGTGGGCAATCTATCTTTATCTTGATAGGAATGCAGCATGGAGATTCCTTCCATGTCCTGATGATGCAGACAAAAAGGGATGTTTATTCCCTGGATAAGGCAAGAAACAGATCAATCGTTACAATTTTTTTTTTTTCTGAAAGTTGGATTTTCTGCTTCCTTTTTCTCTCCATTTCTTTGAGTTGGTCCCTCTTCTTAGGAACGGGAGGATATAATAGGCTCACCAAATCCAAGGAATGGAAAGGTGGAGAACTTTGTGCCTAGTTTAAGTTGTTCAGACTTTGATTTGAAGAAAATGTAACCCTCTTACTCCACAAATTCCTAGGATAGCTAAGTAAACACTCTTCTGAAAATGGTCTTCCAATCCGTGTCTGAAATCTTAATAATCAGGACAAAATGTATCACCCATAGAAACTCAAAATCAAAAGGAAAACAGGCCTAAGATCTTTATTTAATGAACTATGCGCTAGAAGGACAGACAAAACTCTCGCTGATTATTAGCAGGATAGATTATTCATATAGACCTGATAAAACTATCCTTTTGGAGGACGGCAGTGTAAGCTGAGGAGGATAATCCTTCTGGATAAGCTTGGAATGACAAATGTTCCTGCTTCTCTTATTTCTTCCATTTCCTTTTCCCTTTTTGCGAACTGCCCTACCAATAACCACCTTCGCGGGTCATCCCATCAGATCACTCCCTCTGCCAGCCTCCAATAACTTCCTCGTACCCTCCCCGCACCCAACTAACACCTACCTCAGTTAAAAAAACCCTTCTCTCCCCCCAATCCCCTTTTTCCACTGCCAGTATACGCTTCCCATGATCCCTTCCCTGCCCCAGATGAGCTATGAAGGGTCTCAAAATGGGCATTTCCGGTCCAGTTTTGAGTTTAGGAGTTATTTTTTTTAAAATCTCTCATTTTCTAAATTTTTCATTTGTCTTAGTACAATATAGCTTCACACCTCGCAGTCCGGGAAAGACACTAACATGAAAGACGAATCAAGCAAGAAAGGCAGAAAGGGGGGCACTTTCTCGAGTGATAGTTATTTCTTTCCCTGTCTTGTTGGATGACTACTATGGAAAAAGATGACTTAAACCTTGAGACGCCTGCCTCTCACCTGGCTCACCTTTCGGTTCATTGTGAGGAAAGACTAAAAAGAAAAAAGGAAGATCTTGGCAGACACAAGCCCTCGGGACTTGACACTTGGACACCGGTGATCGTGACGGGAGAGTTTAGTCAAAAAAGGAGGAGGAAAGACCTTGATTGGAATGTGACTAAAGTAATATTAGCTATTTGTGTTAAGCAACGATTCATCAATACATTAGCTTTTTTAGCTGCTTATTTTTTCAGAACCCATGCCCCCTTTCTCCTTCCTCTTCTCTTTTGCCGAGGAAAAAAAGATGATGATAGGGGCCAAGCAGTGGTGCACGGTCTGATCTCTCCAGCAAAAACCATGGATGGTACTCAAAATATTACTAATAAGCAATTTAGTTTTGCTAACCGACAATTATTATGCCAAAAGGTTCTCGTCCAAGCAGGGACAACAAAGGATCCTCACTACATAGAAAGAATTTACCATTAAATGAAGCAAAACAAGGATAGCAGCTTAAGGTTCTTGCAGTAGATAACCCCCCATCCTTGAGAAATTTTTTATGAATAAATTTCTCAAAAACATTATCAATCATAAAAATAATTTAGATGGAAAGAAAGAAAACAAAGAAGAAGATTTAAATCCCATAGGAAACGATAAAGAGGACATTACAATTAACAGAAAAAATGCTAATGACAATAAAGCACTTAAAAGTAAGATACGTAGCTAAACATATACGTGGACTACTGAAGCTCAAAATGTTTTACCGCATATGTAGTAGAAGCTTAGTTCACTATCGAATCCCCAAATCAAACGAAGCCAAGACATCTTGTATGTATCAATGATGTAAACTATGTATCCCAATGAAGCTATAACCTGCAACAGAAAATTAAGCGATCAATTGAAGATATTTTCTGCATAGTGAATTAAAGAGACATCTCAATAATCAAATAACAAAACTAAAGAATGCCAGTCACCTACAAGCTGAACCGCAAGAAAGATGGACAAAATGTCTCTGGTTACAAAAAATCGGAACTTCAAAGTTCGCCATTTTCTATCAGCATGAACATGAACTCTCAAATGATAGGGAGCTTTGCAAGTAGTGCAATGGGCAAAGGCAAATCCTTCCTGTAAAAAAAAAAAAAAAAAATTGCTATGAGCAGATAACATTGCAATTTTGGTGGTTCGAGCTTAACCAGGTTCATAAAGCCTCACCATCATTTTAATATTTGGCTCTTACAAACACAAAACAAAAGCTTATAAGTAAAACAACAAGTCCAAAAGAAGATATATGCACGCATAAATACAATTTGAATCCTGATCCTTTTCATCTATGAATTTATGACGAGTTCCAAGAACCAGAAAGAGTAATTAAAAACATAAACCTAGATAATAAGTCAAAACTTCCTTTAAAAAGAGCTGATCGAAAAGGCTGAAAATGTACCTTGACAGAACGCCAATGATCAAGGCACTCACGATGGACATACTTTGATGTTCCCTTGCACTTGCAAGGTGCTATAAAATCCCTACCTAAAGGACAAATTGAAACATTTGCAAGCATCTCAATTATCAAAAGCATGGAGTCATCATATAGATGTATGCTAATAAGCACTTGAATAAACTAAAGAACAAGGATTTCAACAAGAAGAATCAGGCATCTACAATAATACACAACACTTTTCCTGAAAAATGCTTTTTCTTCTATCTCTTTTACACAACCTAACAACCAGTTTCTTTCCTAAGGGAGAGTACACAAACATAACCAACCCTGCATTTTCACCTTTCTAGACAAAATTTAACTTCAGTCAGCCTCACTCTCCCATTGATGTGAAGAACATCGTAATGCAACCGGTGCACTTAGGCTGGGACAATTTAGGTTTTCGGAAGGGGCAAAAGCCACATTTTTGGACACCCAATTCTCATAAATAACCAACCTTTCAATTTCGAACGTAAAGAATCCCACTTCACTAAGAATTTTCAGAACAGCTGACTGCACAACTCACTGCAAAAGGCAGTTTTTTTACGAGTCGTGATTACTACACACAGACCAACTACTACGCCTCTATCCAAACTAGTTGGCGGCCCTTTTCCACTCCCTACCCAATTTTTTTTTAATTTTTATAAAAAAATGTGTTTTTTAAGTAACCGTGGTGTCCAGGCTGGTTTGTCGTACCTCGACTAATTCCACAAGGTACCTGCTACCTCCAACAACACAAATACGGGTAATTCTGTCCGCCAAGGCTTAGACAGATGGCAAAAAATCACCTAATTTGAAAAATTGAACTTTCATGGTTCTCAATCACTTCATTAAACACCGGGCCACGCCCTTTGGTGCAAATTTCAAGAATTTGTATTATAAGACAATTTTCTAAAACTGGAGAATCTCTAAAATCCCATACTTATCTCTACACTGATTTTAATGTAAATATAACCAACATGGTCTATCTCTTATTCCTAACTAGGTCCACTAAGAATTTCCAGTTTATGAAATTTAGATACTTTACAATCTTGAGATTAAGGGATCTCAAGAATTGTAACTTTGAACCCCACTAAGTAAAATAATGAATGAGAAATCTCAAAAAAAAAAAAAAAAAAAAAAAAACTAACCGTCAGATTCAAGGCAAATACGGCATTGAATTTGTTCAACAGGACCTGCTTCAAGGTCTATTATATCATCATCATCATCATCATCATTATTATTATTATTAGGTTGAGTGATGATCAAAGGAGGAGGGATCAAAGGAGATGACTCTGTTGAGTGATCACCCATTTCTATTTCTTTTGACATTTTTTTTTTTCACTCACAATTGTTAACAGAGACAGAGAGAATTTGTACAAATGATCAAGAATTGTATATATATGTATATCAGCTATGTATCTCTGTCTCTGATCATTTGTTGTTACTGGCTGTTTAAGAAGGAGTTTGTTTTGTTTTCTCCTGTGTTGTCTGAGGTTGAGGTGACAACAAACAAGAGAAACTCAAACGCTATAAAATTGTCCGTCCCTCGGGTTGTCTAACCTAATGACTATGGGATTTGCGGAAATAGTCAATTGTGAGTGCGTTTATTCTCGTTAGTAATGGGTGAAGAAATTCAATATAGTAGTACTCTCACGGTTTCAATTTATCCGATATAATTTGATTGGATATAGAATTTAAGAAATAAAGAAATGCTTTTGAACCTTGTAATCTAAAACAAACCAATGATATTTGTGTGATTATAAATCATCTCGTTAATCGTAAAAAATAAAATTTAAAGTTAAATTCTTGCCAAATAAAAAAGGGAAAAGGGTCAAAAATATCTCTCTACTTTGGAAAAAGGGCTAAAAATATCTTCCGAACTTATTTTGGGTCAAGAATAACCCTCCCGTCCTTAAAGTTTTCAAATATACTCCTGTCCTGACGGAAATTATCCCCCAAAATAACCCGAAATCATTTTTTAAACTCGTTCCATCATTTAAACTCGACCCAACTAAATAATAACCCATAAGATCACCTTATTCCCCCAATTCCCTCAAATTTTATACCTACGTATTGGGGAATAAGGGGATCTTATTGGTTATTATTTAGTTAGGTCGGATTTAAATGATGGAGCGGGTTTAAAAAAGGATTTCGGGTTATTTGAGGGATAATTTCCGTCAAGACAGGGGTATATTTGAAAACTTTAAGGATGGGAGGGGTATTTTTGACCTAAAATAAGTTCGGAGGATATTTTTAGCCCTTTTTCCAAAGTAGAAAGATATTTTTTACCCTTTTCCCATAAAGAAATGTATCACTCTTTTTTAGACGGACCAAAAAGGAAAGTGTATCACATAAATAAGGACAGAGGTAGTAGTAATTTTACAGGATTGAGAAGTGGTTATTTATGGTTGTCCATTTATTTAAAATAAAAATTACACGACGTGGCACACATTTAGACTATATTTACGATACATAACTATAGTTTTAAAAAATTACGGAAAGTAGTTATATTTTGGGTTTTGTAGCTAACGCACAATACACACATAGTTGTATGAGCTGATACAGCTTTTCCATCTGAGTTTCAATAAATACGTAGATTGTAGCTACGTTTCGCAATTGCGCTCTAAACGGTAACTATTTATGAATATATTTTTTTCGCTAGCTAATTGGGTCATTTGCACTTTTTCTCTATTTTGTGGTGGTCTTTAATTTTTGTCCTTCAAATGTGTTGCTCTTTAATTTTTGGCCTTCAAATGTGTTAGCTCTTCAATTTTTTATCCTTCAAAATCAAACTTATGCTTATAGAATTATAAGTTACACATTATAATATCCATAAGTTATATCCGCGTCCTTAAAAACTTATGCCTCTATAGTCATAAGTTCCATTTTAAAGGACTAAAATTAAAGAGCACTCCATTTGAGGGATCACCCGTGCAATTATTTGTAGTGGATTATATGATCATGGGCCAATAGTTCGTCTTTATGGGCCTCAATAATATTGAACCAAAGCCTTGTTTACTTACCCAAAAAACAAAATAAAACAAGGGCAAACTACATAAATGACAAACATTTGGACTTTAATCAAGCCACATAGCAAATGTTCCAAAATATTTACATTTTGTAGCAATAATCCAGATACCAACGGTTGTCTACGTTTTTTTCCACTATATTCATTTTTTATTTTTGCTGTATTCATGAATACAACGAAAAAAAAAATCTTGTTTTTTCACTGTATTCATGAAAATGATTATCTGTATTCATAAATTGACTTGTTGTATTCATAAATACAGCGAGTAAAAAATGAATACATAAAAACATATGTACACCAAAAATTAACAACACGCCATATTTTTCGATATGTATACAACAAATATAGGCGTATACAACATAAATACACCAAAAATATTAACAAAAACAGGCGAAAAACACTGTATACAACATATGTACACCAAAAAAAATGAATACACCCAAAATATTGAATACAAAAAATAAAATTAATTGTATTCATTTGTATACAGGCGTTAATTCACTCTATTCATTTGTATGCAAAAAGATCTTTTTCGAAAAACGCAAAAAATATTATATGCCGTGTATGTATACACCATATGTATACACAGATCTGGGAAAAAAAACTTTCAAAAAATATGTATACAGTGTATGTATACACAGATTTGGAAAAAACTTCCGATCAAAAATTCTAATAAGATATGTGTACATCTTCTTCTCCTTCACCTTCTTTTCTCCGTCGTCATCACCGTCACCTTCAAATCTGAAAAATTCCGATCGGATACGGAAGAACAATGGCGCAACAGAGGCGGCGTAAAACAGAGGCGGTGGTTGGCGGCGTGTGGTTGTTGTGTCGTCTCCGGCGCCAATCTATTTCACCGGAGCTCTGCTTGCTTTCCTTTCTGGCTATGCAGCCATGGCGGCGTCAATATTCTCTTTAGCTCTGTTCAAATAGAGCAAATCGATTTCGCCGAAGCTCCAGCAGTAGTGGCCGGCGGCGGAACAGTGGGGAAGAGAGGAGAGAGAGATGGGAGCGTTGTGTTGGAAATGAATAGTGTGATGGGTATTCTACTTTGTGTGCGTGTATATATATATATATAGTTACTAAATGTCATTAATATAGAAATGTTTGCTATGAGAAATAATTAAGTTAAACTATAGCTACTAAATGTCAATACCCACTATATGTTTATTATGTCATGTACTTATCCCATAAAAAAATCTTAAACCAAACTTCATCACCATTACAAACCCAAAACCCTTCCCTCTCCCCTTCCTCTTTCCTCTCATTCCATAACCAAAACTCTCACCCAAAAATCCTACCTTTAACACAAAAATTCCATGGCTACTAAGAACAACATAAAAAAACGAAAGATCATCAACAAGGACCAGAAAAACAAGAGGCAACAAAAAACACCCATATCGTAATCCGCCACGACCCGACCCGATCCGAATCCATTTTCGATTCGGATTCAGACTCCGACCCATTACCCACAAAAATCCAAAAACTTCTAGAACCTTATACAAAAGACCAACTCATTACCTTAGCTGTAAACACAGCACTTTCACACCCTTTTTTTTACAACCTTATTCAATCAACAGCTGATAAAGACATAACTCATCGGAAAATCTTATTAGACAAAGCAATTCAATATAGTATTTTTTTTTTCAGGACTGAAAAGTAGCTATTTATGGTTGCCTATTTACTTAAGCATATTATGTAACGTGGAAAACATTTAGACTTTATTTACTATATACATAGCTAAGTTTAATAAAATTAAAAAAACAGCTATATTTTGAGTTTTGTGGCAAACACACAATAACACGTGTAGCTGTATGAGCTGATACAACTAGCTGATACACACACTTGAATACAACTCTTTCGCTCATAAAACTAATACCCGTTTGCTAATATAGTTGATACCCGCCCGATACAACTTTTTCGTCTGATACAACGATGCAAACGACAACTACATTTTTTATGACGCTCTAAACTATAGATAATTAAATTTTATCTTTTATTTTAATGGCTAGTGGACAATATGATCATTGGCCAATAGTTCGTTTTTGTGGGCCTCAATAATATTGAAGTAAAAGTCTTTTTTTTTTGTGCGGAGTATCCTTCAAATGCACTGGTATTTAATTTTTTACCCTCAAATTAGCGATATTTAATTTTTGACCTTTTAGCTTAATATCATGAGATTTGAGGTTCAAATTCTAGCTCAATAAAAAATAAAATAAAAAAAATCACAAAGCAGAATTTTGTAATAAATTTAGGTCTGTTCGGATCAAAGTCAAGCCTTAAGGCAAAGTTTTACCTTCAGGTAGAGTTTGGCATGCATGAAGGCAAAAGTCTACCTTATTCAAACTCTGTCTGAAGTTAGCAAAATTTTACCTTGCGATTTTTTTTTAAAACTTTTGACTGAGCAAGAGTTTGAACCTAAAACTAAGGGGTTCTAACGAAGGGAAAAAATTAAAGACCACGCCAAAATAAGGGCATTATTGCGAATTGCCCCCAAGTTAAAGACCACCCCAAAATAAGTTCTTTATGGGCAATTCGCAGGAATGCTCTTATTCTGGGTGGGCAATTGGCGCGAATGCCCTTCAAATGCGCTGGTCTTTAATTTTTTCCCCTGTAATGCGTGGTCTTTAATATTTGCCCTTCTGAGCTAAAAGTAATAAGAAAAAGATGTTACTACCCCTACCCATAACATATAAAAACCTGAAAGTCTGTAACGAACCCCAAACATCCAATTAAACCTATCCATCATTCCAACAACAAACCTTTCAATCGTTCCATCATTTCAACATTTCACCGGAGAAATCTCCATTGATTTTGCTTCTACAACATCGGAAAAGGTAAATACATAATATATAGCATTTCAATTGAACGTAATTCAACTCAATTTGATGCTTTATTAAGTTTAGATTTGTTAATATTTGAAAATAACAACAAATCATCTTCTATGAACTAAACAACTGATATTCAGTTGAGATTCAACATTGCGAATCATAATTTTACTCAACAACATAGAATTGATCAAATTTATTGCTTTGTTCTGATTTTGATTAGTTTATACGTTCCATTTGATTAGTATACAGTGCTCAATGACTTAGACTTGAAATTACAGTAACTTCAGTTGACAAAAAATAATCAGGCAAAGTTTTGAACAAGTATGCCGGAGGAGGTAGAAGTTCGCCTTGCAAAAGAACAAAGTATGTCGTTAGAGTCAAACTTTCATTTTCATAAGCAAAACAACAAGTATACAAGTGTTAAGAACTAGAAAAGTATGTCGGAGGAGGCAGAAGTTTACTTTACAAAAGAACAAAGTATGCTGTTAGAGGCAACTTTCATTTTCATAAGCAAAATTAAAAAGTACACAAGTGTTAAGAATTAGACAAGTCTGCCAGAGGAGGCAGAAGTTCACTTTACAAAAGAACAAAGTATGCTGTTAGAGGCAAACTTTCATTTTCATAAGCAAAACATCAAGTATACAAGTGTTAAGAACTAGAAAAGTATGCCGGAGGAGGCAGAAGTTCACTTTACAAAAGAACAAAGTATGCTGTTAGAGGCAAACTTTCATTTTCATAAGCAAAACATCAAGTATACAAGTGTTAAGAACTAGAAAAGTATGCCGGAGGAGGCAGAAGTTCACTTTACAAAAGAACAAAGTATGCTGTTAGAGGAAACTTTCATTTTCATAAGCAAAATAAAAAAGTACACAAGTGCTAAGAATTAGACAAGTCTGCCAGAGGAGGCAGAAGTTCACTTTACAAAAGAACAAAGTATGCTGTTAGAGGCAAACTTTCATTTTCATAAGCAAAACATCAAGTATACGAGTGTTAAGAACTAGAAAATATGCCGGAGGAGGCAGAAGTTCACTTTACAAAAGAACAAAGTATGCTGTTAGAGGAAACTTTCATTTTCATAAGCAAAATTAAAAAGTACACAAGTGTTACGAATTAGACAAGTCTGCCGGAGGAGGCAGAAGTTCACTTTACAAAAGAACAAAGTATGCTGTTAGAGGCAAACTTTCATTTTCATGAGCAAAACAAAAATTTACGCAAGTGTTAAGAATTAGAAAAGTCTGTTGGAAGGGGAAAAACTTCAGTTTACAAAATTACAAAGTATGCCGTGAGAGGCAAACTTTCATTTTTCATAACCAAAACAAAACATTATTAACAAAACAACACTAAAAACACATAAGCTTGCATAAAAACAAAAATTATTAACAAGACAACACCAAAAAACCAAGACACACATAAATTAACTTAATTCATGAAGTTATGCCGGAACAGGCATAACTTTATGCTGGAACCGGCATAACTTCAGTTTCAAAAACCAAGAACTCTGCCGGACCGGGCATATGTTGTCTCAGACAAACACAGTCTTTATGAAAACACAGGTTACTAAACAAAAAAAACACCAAAAATCTTAAACTAAAGTTTATAATCAGGAAAACATATAAACTTTCATAAAAACCAACATTATTAACAAAAAGAAAAAACACCAAAAAATCAAAACACATACAAACTAACTTAAATCACGAAATTATGTCGGAATAGGCATAAATTCAGTTTCAAAAAACAAAAATTCTGCCGGAACAGGCATATGCCGCCTCGCACAAACACATTCTTCACAAAAACCATATTATTAAACAAAAACAACAGCAACAACATAAAACAGTTGTTCACAGGCAAAACTTCAAAGATTCAACAAAGAGAAAACCAAAACGCATATCAAAATCAACTAAAACATATTACGACATTCATAATACGACATTCAAAAAATCAAAATATATACATGGGGAACGAAACTAAAGTTCAAAAAATCATACAGACACTTTAACAAAACACTATAATTTTAAATAAAAAAGGATCAATTAAATATAAAAACGACGAAGACAAAGATATCAATTCAACAAATAACAATTTAACATAAAAACAAATATTGAAACGAGCAAAAGATCCAAATTCGTACCTAAATTTTAGAACAGATAAGACAAACACAAAACAGAGGAGGAACGAAGAAGCAAAAATAAAAAATAAAAGGGCAACTAACGAAATAGAAAGGGTTTTAATGGGGTAAGGGTAATTTCGTCAAAAAACTTTCATTAAACAGGCGGCAGGGGCAAAAATTAAAGAAGACATAAATGAGGGGCAAAATATAAAGACCAGCCCAAAAGAACGGCACTCCGCGCAAAAAAAAAAGATTTTGGGTGGGCTTTAATTTTGCCCTTGGCTTAATACCATGAGGTTTGAGGTTCAAACCCCGGGTTCAATAAAAAAAAAAATCGCAAGGCAGAGTTTTGCAAACCTCTACTTTGCGATTTTTTTTTTTTTTTACTAAATTAGGGTTCGATCCTAAAATCTTGAAGGATTAGACTAAGGATAAAAATTAAACACCACCAATTTGAGGGATAAAAATTAAAGACCAGTGATTTTGAAGGGCAATCCGCACAAAAAAAATGAAAGTCTTGTTTGCTTAAACCAAACTTCATCACTCTCCATATTATAAAAGCCAAAACCCTCCCATCTCCCCTCTCCCCTCTCCCTCTCCCTCTCCCCTTCCTCTTTTCTCTCATTCTTTAACAGAAAATCTCACCCAAAAATCCTACTTTCAACACAAAACTTCAAACTTCTATGGCTGCTAAAAACAACATAAAAAAACGAAAACTCATCAAGAACACAGATTCCATAGCTACACCCTCTAAACTCAAGAAGCAACAAAAGACCCAATACCCAATAACCCGACCCGACCCGAACCCACTACTCGTAAAAATCCAGAAACTTCTAGAACCTTACACGAAAGACCAACTAATTACCTTAGCAGTAAACACAGCACTTTCACACCCATCTTTTTACAACCTTATCCAATCAACAGCAGACAAAGACATAACTCATAGGAAAATCTTCGTTTACGGCCTGACGCATTGTTTCTTTTGAGCCGAGGGTCTATCGGAAACAGTCTCTCTACCTTATAAAAGGTTGAGATAAGGTCTGCGTACATCCTACCACACCCATACCTACTTGTGAAATTACACTAGATATGTTGTTGTTGATAAAGAAGAAAAGAAAAATAATAAATAGAAATGGAGCATGGAAAAGTATCTTTTACTCCTTCCGTTTCAATTTAAGTGTCTTAATTTGATCACATACGTAATTTTAAAAAATAAAGAGAGACTTTTGAATATAGTGGTTTCAAATTATAGATGTGTATAATAAATTAAATTTTTTTAATTTTGTGGTTATAAATTTATTATGTAGAATATTTGAACTGTCAACTTACTAAATATAGAAAGAAATACTTTTTTTGGACAAATTAAAAAGTAAGGTAAGAGACTTATAGCCCGTTTGACCAAGTTTATTTTCCTCCCAAAAGTAGAGAAAATAAGTGTTTTTAGGGAGTAGTAGAAACAGTTTTTCAGAAGTTAAAAAAACTGTTTTTGCTCAAAAACACTTTTAAAAGTTCTTTTGAGAAAAATACAACTAGAAACACTTTTTAAAAGCTTGGTCAAACACTTATTGCTGTTCAAAAGTGTTTTTTTAATTAATTGGCCAAATACAAACTGCTTTTCACCAAAAGTGTTTTCTTTGAAAAGTACTTTTAAAAAAAGTATTTTTTAAAATAAGCTGATTTTAGAAGTTTGGCCAAACAGGCTATTAAATGGAAACGGAGGGAGTAATATTTAAAGATTTTTTTAAGTAAATTTTTTATTATGGAATACTACTATATTAATTTTTAAATATAGGAAATTTGTGAGGGTTTTCAATTTTTTTTTTAATTTCATGAACAAACACAATTATAACCTTCAAATACATTTTTTTTCAATTTAACTGCAGTTATTATCCTTTTCAAAGATTAGCCAATCCAGGTAACAATTAATAAGATTTTGTCTGGTAATTCACCTTCAAACACTTGCAACTTACGAGAGAAAACAAAATCGATTCTAAAATGGCACCAAAATACCAAATTGTTTCCTCGGCCAATAAATCCTGTAAACAATATGAATTATTTTTAGAAATAACATTTAGTGACCACTTTTCGGTTTCTTTTTTGAAAAAATATTACATGAAATTTTAAATGTAAAGTTTGAAATTTGGTTACAGTAATTATTTTATGGGGCTAAAAAATTAATTGTTTATGAATTTTAACTACTCCCACCTTTCCAATTTATGTGAGAGAGTTTGACTTGGCACGCAACTTAAGAATGGAAGAAAAGACTTTTGAAATTTACCTTATTCGGGGGTGGTCTTTAATGTTTTGTTGGTCCTTAATTTTTGCCCGCTAAAAACCTCTTGGTTCCTAGTTCGGACCCCCGCTTCAAAATATTTTTAAAAAATCGCAAGACAGAGTTTTGCACCTTCAAGCAGAGTTTCAAACTCTGCCTTAGTTTTGCCTCCAGGTATAAGGCAAACTCTACCTTAAGGCAAGAGTTTTGCCTTCATGCATAAGGCAAACAATTTTTTCTTACTTAGTTTGAATTTTGCAAACCTCTGTCTTAAAGCCTAATTTTGGGTAAAGATTGCCCTCTGCCTTAAGGCCTAACTTTTGCCTGAATAGGCCTAATTTTGCTACAAACCTTTATCTTGTGAAAGTCTTTTTTATTTTTACTGAGCCGGGATTCGAACCCAGAACTTCGAGGTATTAGGCGAAGAGCAAAAATTAAAGACTTCCAATTTGAGGTGCAAAAATTAAAGATCAGTGCCTTTAAAGGACAATCCACGCAAAAAAAAAAAAAAAGGGTGTAAAATTCCCCTTATTTTGGGAAATTGACATGTACATACAACCCTCCTTAGATAAAATTGACATATTTTAAACCAATTTTCTATTTGGCAAAATGAAACCTAAAAGAATTGGCATACAATAGCCATTTGTGTATCCAGTCCGCACAAAAATAGGGGAGTGAATATTCTTTTTCATATCACGCAATCACGCCCAAAAATCCTTTTTTTTTTTCGCGGATTGCCCTTTATTTGGGGTGGTCTTTAATTTTTGTCCTTTAAATTGGTGGTCTTTAAATTTTACCCCTGACCTAACACCCCAAGATTATGAGTTCGAACTCCAGCTCAGTTAAAATAAAAAAAAAACGCAAGACATACTTTGCAAAATTCTGCCTCAAGGTAGAATTTTTTACAAATCTGCCCAGCAAAATTCTCTCTTAAGGCAGAATTTGGGC
Source organism: Lycium barbarum (assembly GCF_019175385.1). NCBI lineage: Eukaryota > Viridiplantae > Streptophyta > Magnoliopsida > Solanales > Solanaceae > Lycium > Lycium barbarum. Next base: position 114,149,768 of record NC_083346.1, on the reverse strand, counting down.
TGCACTGGCAGAATTTGCACGGACAGAAATTCTGCTTGTGCAGGCCAAATTCTGCCTGAAGGGCAGAATTTAAAGACCACCATTTTGAGGGGTAAAAATTAAAGACCACCCCAGCGAAGGGCAATCGTGCAAATTGCCCCCCAAAATAGGGGAAGAACTTTTTCTTTTTAATATTATCAAAAAGGGTGCAACGTTAATCAAGCTGCACTTTCTTCGGAAAATTTGTAGAGCATATGCTTTATTTCATCGGTGGAATTGTTTGCAAAGTTTAAAGGAGCGTTCTTCGTATTTCTTTTTCTTTGTCAATATGGATGCCTTGATGTTTGCACTTGTGCTGGTAAAATTGAAAAGCGAGGGCTGTCAAGATTTGTACGACAATTTGGGTGTCATTGGGTTCCAATGGGGTCGTTATAAATTCCAGCGAGTCCCGCAGTAAGCACACTATGAGAAAAGCGAATCCCGTGTTTCAATTTCTCGTTTTCATGATTTTTTTTCTGTTGGAAGAGAACAACAATCCCGATTCTAGTTTTTATTTTCTATTTTTTTATACTGTGTATAACGTGGCGTGCTCTTGATATATTCCCAAAATGAATGTTGAAACTAAATTTAGTTGTATCCCCAATTTCTAATGTTCACGCTTTCACGGTATGCATGAATATTGATACAATTGCATTGATTGAATATGAGTTGTATCCAATTTTTTGATGTTCGTGGTATACGTAAATATTGATACATAATGGACACCAATTTCGGCTCAAACAAATGTATACAGTTTGTTAGGCGAGTACGAATCAATGTATACCAACGTAAAAGTATAAAGATATTAATGTAAACAAATGAATACGGATCAATGTGTACAATACAAAATATATACAAATTTATTAGGTGAATACGGATCAATAGATATGAATCTTGGCTCAAACAAATGTATGCAAATTTGTTAGGTGACAAACCAATGTAAAATTTTAAAGATACTAATGCAAACAAATGTATACCAATTTTATTAGATGAATACAGACCAAATGTATACTAATTTGTTAGGTTAATTTTGATTGAAAGTTAGGAGAGAGAGTACTAATACTATGTATACATATTTTCAAGCTATGCATTAATGTATCTCAAGTAAATGGTAAAAGGAAAACATTTATACACAAATGTATACCGTACTAATGCTATATGTATACATATTCTAAACAAAATGTTTTCTTGTTTATAAAAGAAAACATTTATACACCATTAAGAACGAGTAAAAATATATTTATATGAAGAATTCAGTCCGCCTTTTTTAATAAATTGAATAAAGGACAGTGGTTATCTAATCATTCTCCTATTTTGTCGAAATGTCCAAATACAATGCTTAGTTTTATATTATAAATGAAGAGATTTGGGGAGATAATTTTTGAGAGTGAGAAATTTTAGGACCTTTTTCAAAATTGAGATTTGGGGAGATAACTTGAAACTTGTAAATATTAATATGTTTGTCCATGAATTTACTTGTAAGTTGGATGTCCACCAAAATACTTGGGCACCAAGTATGTGTGGCCACCAAGTTATTCACTAATGGCCACCAAGTTGTTCACTTATTTCCTCCTATAAATAGGAGTTCATTTGTAGAAGTTACATATACAATCAATTCCTCTCTATATACTTCTCTCCTGTATATTTACTTTATAATCTTTATTTTATAACACGTTATCAGCACGAAACTCTAACCAATTGAGTGTTTACTTTGGAAAGTTGCAAATACTTATGGTTGGGAGAAGATTTGGACTCCGAATTCGTTGTTTATTTGCTCGCCCAGCAAGGCTTGTTGGCAACTACTATATGTAATTATGTATCCTTGTCAACTATGGATATTATACCACTGGTCATCACGGTAGGTAACCATTCACTTATGGCCACCAAGTTGTTCACTTATTTCCTCCTATAAATAGGAGTTCATTTGTAGAAGTTACATATACAATCAATTCCTCTCTATATACTTCTCTCCTGTGTATTTACTTTATAATCTTTATTTTATAACACGTTATCAGCACGAAACTCTAACCAATTGAGTGTTTACTTTGGAAAGTTGCAAATACTTATGGTTGGGAGAAGATTTGGACTCCGAATTCGTTGTTTATTTGCTTGCCCGGCAGGGCTTGTTGGCAGCTACTATATGTAATTATGTATCCTTGTCAACTATGGATATTATACCACTGGTCATCACGGTAGGTAACCCAATTTAAATATGATCATTGAACACTTCAATCTCATGTCTGTGGTACCAAAGTTGCCGAAAGCTTTTATACTAATATTCTGCAACACTAAGGTTAGCTTGCAAATGAATATTTAAATTATTTAATTTATGCTTTTACACAATAAGCATAGCCTCACAAGGAGTGTATATGGCTATTACAAGTTTGCTACTAATAGTACAACTCGTTGGGTTCATTTGATCCATGGCAACTTAATTGGTTCTGGATCATTTATGCCTCAAATTTGTTCCTGAAGAACAATATTGTTAAGAAGGATTATGATGTTAATTTCATGTCTCTTAATGGCTAAACGAAAGTTTGCAAGAAATATATGGTCACCAGAAGTGAAAATATTTCCTATGTATTGTTGTGGCTACAATTGAAGATGTGTTGGAGAAAAATTCTCTACATCATATATATGCCTCGATTTGCTCTTGAAGTAGCAATATCTTAAAAGAGATTCTAAGCTATCACAATTTGATAATGCTTAAGGCCTGCACGCTCAGATGATTGTGTTCCATTCTTGAAGAATGAGAACTTTTGATGAAAGCTATAAATGTATATCTATTCCCTGAAGTGAATGTGATAGTATGTAATAAAGCCTATAAATATGAACGTGCATTTGATTATGAAATATCACGATTCATTTCCAAAAGAGGTAGAATAATTGAGAAGAAACATTCTGAATATTTTATCTTTACTGAAATATTCTGAATATTTTATCTTTACTCCCAAAGTAGTAAAACATTGAACTCTACTCTTGAAGTAGCAGAACTTTGAGCTCTACTCACGAAATAGTAAGACTATGAATTTTACTTCTGAAGTAGTAAGGCTTTGAATTCTACTCCTGAAGTAGTACAACTCTGAAATCTACTCGCGAAGTAGTAGAATTCTGAAATTTTACTGCTGAAGTAGTAAAACTTTGAAATTTACTCTTGAAGTAGTAAGACCTTGAAATTTACCCTCGAAGTAGTAAACCTGTAAACTTTACTCCCGAAGTGGTAAAATTTTAATCTTCACTCCTGAAGCAGAAAGAACGGGTAAAATATCTGAGAAATATTCCGAGCAATGTCTTCTTGTGCTTGAGCAAAATAACGAGCTATTGATGAATGTCGTATTGCAAGCACATTTGAACAATCAGGTTTCATTTCCCGAAGTGAATGAAGAAATACCACAACCTGTATCCTGGAGAGATAAAATACAAAGAATATACATGTTATTTTTGTGGTATGAAATTAAGACATAGCAACACGTACCTGTCGTACGCAGAAACATCTTAAATAATTTTATCAAAATCTTTTTAAGAAAAAATAAAGCAAAATAGAATGTTTCTACTATTACATTATGGTTAGTCGTTATTGATTTCCTTGAAGGAAATAACAATTAATGTATCTCTTTATGAAGGATGTGATTATTATGTGGTTGACGCTTAGATACAAAATATTCAGTTAATGATGAATCTCCTTGAATGAGATGTTTGAAATATTAAAGTTTAGAATTCAATGTTTATTTTGTGACACCAGTAGTGTCGAAATTTGCTTTCATGGTACCAGAAGTATTTAAGAAATATTTGGTAATAGAAATTAATGATCAAAGGCTCCAAAAGAGCTAATTATTTATTTACATGTATCGCGACACCAGTAGTGTTCAAATAATATATGATTATGGTAGATAAATTGAAGTCTCTCGAAGAGGTTATATGTGATAGCACAATTTATCCTAGATCGTAATTGTTACGTTCGGAAAACAAACTGTGATAGACCTGAAGTTTACTAACAATAACAATGGTTATCATATTGAGACTACAAATGATCGGAATATTAAATATCATCAAGTTACTACGGGTAAGAAATACACATGTGAAATGTTACCCGAGCATAATGAGATCACATACCACGATAAACCAGAAGTTTATTGATATACAATCTCATGCAATAGTAAACCAGAAGTTTATTAAAATAAAAAACACTCGTCATGGTAAACTTGAAGTTTACAGGTACAAATAATTTTATCAATTGATCAGACTATTTTGGTCGTCCTGATTTAAATCTGATGTGCTAATCGAGTATTTGAAATATATTGAAGAACTAGAAGATTTTTTCAAAATTTCTTTTATGTTGCTTGTTCTCATGATAAGTTGATTACACCAGCTAATGTTGGGATTAAATCCCCTAAATTCTGAAAAATATAAAAGGTGAATGTGGGTCCGTTCACATGCAATGTGATGTCCTAAATAGATACATCTATGAGACGGTCACATGTGCGTTTATTGTCAACCCGTAGTTTGATATTTATGAAGTTGCTTGCTCAAATAATTGAATTGGAAGCACAATTTTTAGAACATGTAATCAAGACAATTCATCTTGATAATGCTGGTTTATATCTAAGCCGGTTTGGCATTAGATGCCTCTATAATACAACTAAACCATTGCTTATGAGAACAGAGCTTCAGATGTTGGTCTGAGATATGATATATTGCATACAACAGTACTTGTATGCTTCATATCAATAAATTTTGATAAATTCTCCCCTCATATTTGGTTCAGGGTCAGGAACTAGATATTTCCATCTTATAGCGTTTGATGTGCGGTATATGATTAATGAATATACCATGATGCACACAGATGGATTTTCTCAAAGAAAATGGGGATATATGTCACTAACATAAGGGGGAGAGAATAAGCAGCTAAGAAATATGTTCTCAATTATCATCAGCATGATCCTCAGATAATTCAAGTCAAAATGCTGGAAGCATTTGCTGACCGCTATTTCATATTTCATCTGCAAAATGCTTCTAATGTCCCTGAAGGACAGAGTCTACAACATGCATGGAGCATGGTAGACCAATTGGTTCCAAATATAATAATCCTTGAAAAATGGAGGAGCAAATTATCATAATAAGGAGGCAATGTGCTCTTGAAGAGCTATGACATAACACTTTATAAACCTTATGAGAGGTTCAGGTACCTGAAAATAATGAAGTGATGAGATCTCAGTAAGTTATGTCGAATTACGAACTGATACGAGATGATATTTCATCGACGATATCTTTGATACGATATGGCGCGCAATATAGTATAAGATTGTGAGGATATGAGTTCTACGTCTCTTAAAGCATGCTGACGTAGAAATAATTACCAAGTGATAGGATACATCTTGGTTGGCGATTGGACCTGTAGTCCAGACATTAGAAGATGTCACAATTTATAATGATGGAAGTTGTCACAGCCTATATGGCTTACTTGACAAAATTTATACGAAAATTTCTGAAGGATCCAAAATGCTTGAAGCATATACAAATTCTTAGGAAACTGGTTTATAATCCTTAAATGGATTAAATGAATCAAGGTTGATGTACTGAAATCGCCTTAATGTATATTCATTGACGAATGGTACAAATATACTATGTTTATCCTTGTCTCTTTATGATAGTCAGAATCTTTCATATGAATATTATTGGAGCTTTTGAAGAGTTTACAAAAGCAGTACATTATCTGCTGAAAGAAGTTGAAATAAGAAAATTGAATTGGTCCTGAAGTACCATATCTTTATGCAATTGATGCACTTATATATTTTGCTATTACTACGAGCATTATATAATTTACTCCTATATGGAGATATTGAAATAAGATCAATTGCATACTGCTAATGAAAGTATGGCATGGATGTGTTTATCCTAACAAATATTGTCAAGTTTTTTGGATATACAGGGCATTCATCTGATCGACATAAGAGTTCGATCCAAATATGTTATCTCTTTCCATAATGGATTACTGTCAGACCATGTTATTATACATGACAGTCAAACCGTAGATTGATAACATCAGATAGATTATGAAGCAAGTCAAGAATGTACTTGACGTGATTTTAACAATATTATATGGTGATGATGCAACTCTATCTAAGGAATGAAGATGCAGATTATCAGCCAGGTCGTTTGACAGATCTGATCACAAACACAGTACCAACCTCAAGATATGATAAGTTGGTATATACAAGATCGGAGTACATCATCTTCAAGAATTATGTGATGCTTTAATCAGGGGGAGCAAATACGCGCTGTACTCTTTTTCCTTTGACCAAGGTTTTATCCCATTTGGGTTTTCCTGGCAAGGTTTTTAATGAGGCAGCTCTCAAAGCGTATTACTAGATATGTGTACTCTTTTTTCCTTCATTAGGACTTTTTCCCACAGGATTTTTCCTAATAAGGTTTTAACGAGACACATCATCTAATTAATGGACATCCAAGGCGGAGTGTTGTAAATATTAATATGTTTGTCCATGAATTTACTTGTAAGTTGGATGCCCACCAAAATACTTGGGCACCAAGTATGTTGTCACGACCCGAACTAGGGCCATGACAAGCGATCGAGCTTACCCTGCCCGATGTCCCAACTTACGTCACTTGATCCACAATATGGCGTTTTTTTTTTTTTTGAAAGTTGTAAACACGATACCAAAGTCAACACGTTATTCAGAACGTCTCAAGGCGTGTTACACACATACATACATACATGCGCCTGACATAGGGCCAGGCGAGCCAAAAAGCCTTACACCAATTCTGTACGACAAAATGACGATCGACAAAACCAAACAGTACTCATGACACCCACGCTGTTCGCAGACTCCTAAAGAGTATGACTTACAAGACATATATACAAAATTATACCGAAATAAGAACAGCCTCCGGAACTAGTGGAGCTGTCTGACTTCCTAAAGCTGTCTCCCCCTTAATAGCTGGATCGCCGGGTCGCGTCCCTGGACCTGCGTGGCATGAAACGCAGCCCCCGTAAAAAGGGGGTCAGTACGAGATATGTACTGAGTATGTAAAGCGATAATAAATCATAACTGGCACATAGTTTAGGGAAGAAGTGGTCGTAACCAGCCCAATACCTGCAGTCTTCGCTGATAGAAGCAGAAACGTGTACGCAAGGTCTCAACAGTCCTTAAGTAATTAACACAATCCATCCAACATATTCAAATAAGCAATGTAGTCAAACACTTTCTTTCAAGAAAATAATACGACGTAACGTACGTGCCGCTTCCGGCTCAACAATATACTATAGTAGCCCCATCGGGCAGCCGCTTCCGACATAATAATAATATAATAGCCCCATCGGGCAGTCGCTTCCGGCATAATAATAATATAATAGCCCCATCGGGCAGCCGCTTCTGGCATAATAATAATATAATATAATATATAAATTAAAATAGATCGTAGGTGAAACGCAGTGGAAAAACCTCGCACCCTTTTCGAAGTGGTTTTTGAAATTAGCATACTCAGACATAAGCTGAGGCCATAGCTCGCTCAGGCATAAGCCGAGGCCATAGCTCACTCAGTGATCAGCTGAGGACATCGCTCACTCGGACATAAGCTGAGGCCATAGCTCGCTCAGACATGAACTGAGGCCATCGCACCCCCTTCGGAGTGGTTTTGGAAAAGGATAGATAATAAAATATCGCACCCCCTTCGGAGTGGTTTTGAACAGTCTAAATAATAAAATATCGCACCCCCTTCGGAGTGGTTGTGAAGTCTAATTCATATTCCCTTTAGCTTGAGACCGACAATTAGTAAGTTTAAATAATAATTCCTGGTTGAAATCATTAACAACCCACAACAAAGTTTCAATGAATCCAATTTAGCATGAAAGACTAGCAACCGTACAGAACTAGGTCAAATGGAGCAATACGAGAGGTCTCGGGCCTTGTGGGCCCACCTCGGGTCAAGTCGGGGTGACGCACAAAATTTACGTGCATTAGGTCTAGTGAAGTCATCCGTGAAAGTTTCGGGGCGATCGGGTTACATTTATGCAAGTTATGGAGGTTTACCCTTTTTCCCACAAGTGTGCTCTTTAAGGTTCAATTCTACTGAATGAATAGTGCCAAAAATCTAACTCGGATTCCTATGAACGGAATGATCCCCGAGGCTCAAATCAAGACCTAGCACAACTAGGACATGCCAAAGGAAGGAAAGGGACAGCTTTACATACCTTTCTTGCCTTTTACGATCGCCAAAGCTCAAATCCCGTTTCGTCAAAAACCTACAAATGGTCACATTTACCAATTACTATTCATAAGGCTTGAAGTCCCAACTTTGATTTAGGATTTGCCTACCGAAATTTCGGCAGCACCTCCCCTATAAACATAACATCCCCGAGACTTAGCTCGGCTTAAAGTATCAACACAGCAACCCAACAACAACATTCACAACAACAACAAGCATCACACAACACATAATATGGCGTAACTAGCCATCTTTCTGACATAGCGTAACATCTTTCATTCCGACCTTACATTTCCAAACTAATCTTACCATTTTCATATTCGTCACTTATCAAGGTCATTACAACATACTTCAGAGGCATATCATATCGTTTTCACTGAATATTCATAAAGTATACACAATATACAAGTTTCCTACTAAGGGCATATTTCACCCACAACTTCCAACCTTTTAGCAACATGTTCATGATATGTGTCTATCTTTCAACTACATCAATGACAACCATAATTTGCCTCTTAATACTTTCATTTCCACATTTACACAAACCATAATTAAGTTGTATAATTTCCTTTAACAACTTAACAACCATTTTTGCATAATAACAAGAGCCATTATTCTTCCATTCGTTTCATAATATCACAATTAACATACTAGTGAAATTTAATTCACCTTCCCTCCTAGACATATCACCACACAACCACACACTAAAATTTCCAACTTACACCAATTCATTCGACTTTCATTTCTAATACAATTTCTACCATAACAATGACTAGATTTCAACAAAAATTCAACTCATCATATACATGCAACATATGCATACCCACGGCCACATGCACTTCATCCCAACACACAAAATTTTCATGCTCTTCATTCATTCCCACACACTACAACATATATACATATATTCCATGATATAAAAATGGTAGAAGTCTTACCTTTTCTCAACTCCTTCACTTGTCACCCAAGCTACTTTCTTGCCAAAGTAATTATACCACCTTGTAGGGAATCTTGCACTTAGTAGTATTACACAACAATTTCAATTTTTTTGTTCAAGATTGAAGGACTAGAATTTTTTTCTTTTCTTTCTTTCCTTTCTTTCTCCCTTACCCGAAACCCTCTTCTTCTTTTCCTCTCAATTTCTTTTGTTTTCTTGAACCTTCTATAAGATAAGTATGACTTATATAATATAATCCATTTTATAATTGTCACATGGAAATTAATGAATCCATGGACTTGGGCCATGTTGGCCGGTTGGGCCTTCCCTTTGGGCCTCATTTTTTTTTTGAGTCCAATAGGCTACATTTCGTAATTCATGAGGCAAGTTTCCAAAATTCCAATTTTGCCCTTGGCCTCCTTTCGCAATTCCACACCAACGCATTCATAGCCAACACATTCATACCAAGTAAGGTCCAAATATGGCCTTATTCATTTCAAGTCAAGTTACTTCAAATTTTTCGAATATGCGAAGATGCCGGATGTAACATATGTGTGGCCACCAAGTTGTTCACTTATGGCCACCAAGTTGTTCACTTATTTCCTCCTATAAATAGGAGTTCATTTGTAGAAGTTATATATACAATCAATTCCTCTCTATATACTTCTCTCTTGTATATTTACTTTATAGTCTTTATTTTATAACAAATCTTTTATCAAGGGACAGTTATTGGATTATGCAGTACAAAAGTTACAGCCTAAAACGTAGAAAATGGCTATCAATAATGTAACTAAAGCCTTTGTGGGCCTCAATAATGTAACTAAAGTCTCGTTTGTTTTCCGAAAACAAAGTTAAAAAGGAGGTTTTGATTAATATCATCCTTATTGTTTCATCTCTACTTTCACTGTATCCTTAAAATATCACACTTAACTGAAAACATCCCTTAAGTTTCCCAAACTTAACTAAAACCATCCCTCTGTTAACTTTTCCATCTATATCTAACTGAGCTTTCTTTTTCTCACGTGCATTGATTGTTCTTGTTCTTGTAATTCAACAATTTCCCTCAAGCTCTTCAAAGAATAAAAATACTACATAACTGACTAATTGGACAAATGCAACCAGCAACAAACCACTTACTCCAAAAGTTTCTCCATTCTTATTTTCAAATCCTCACAGATTCTATTCATATCATTAGATTCCTCATATGTGAGGCTAGCACATGAGGGAGAGAGAGAAGTATAAAATTTGGGGAGGTGGGCTAAGAAGAATCACAAGCAGTAGGTGAAGGAGAACCTGCAGGGGATAAAGCAAAGGCAAAACGAGTAGACATATACTGAATAACTGATTGCAGAACGCATAATTCAAATAATATAACCACTTAAGGTGTAAATTAGATCAGTCGTTACAAATTAATATATACTCCCTCTGTCCCAAATTCAGTCACTTTATCTCAAAAAATTTGTCCCAAAATAATTATTACTATCATTTTAGAAATTCAAGATTAAAATTGGTAATTTTTCAATTATATCTTAATAACTAAAGAAAAGCATGTACATATAGTATTTAAGAGGAAACAATCAATCTACTTTATTAAATATGGGTAGCTTAATTAGTAAACTATACATTGTATTTATTATTTTAATGAGCGTAAAAAAAGTTAAAATGACAGTTAAAATGAAATGGAGGGAATAGTTATCAGTTTCAAAGTGATTTTCTGATACAGTAGACACCATCATCATTAAGTGCCCACTGGAACTATCCCTGAGGAACTTTAGAAAAGATGGGAAATCATCATCATGAAGTGATCACAGGAAATTATCCCTGAGGAACCTGAGTAAAGATGGGAATAGTCCAAGCTCCATTAGGAAATGACACAAAAGTTAACTGACGGGTGTTTTTGGTTCAATTTGAGAAACTTAAGGGATGTTTTCAGTTAAGTAAGATATTATAAGGATGCAGTAAAGTTGAGATAAAACAATAAGGGTCATATTGGTCAAAAACTCGTTAAAAAGCTACGTATAACCAAAACCCTGCCTTCTTCCCTTCATCATCTCTCTCATTCTATAAGCAAAAATCTCACCAAAAAATCCATGGCTGCTAAGAACAACATAAAAAAGCGAAAACTCATCAAGAACACAGATTCCATAGCTACACCCTCTAAAATCAAGAAGCAGCAAAAAACACCCAAACCCAATAAGCCAACCCGACCCGAACCCACTTCCGATTCGGATTCAGACTCCGACCCATTACCCACAAAAATCCAGAAACTTCTAGAGCCTTACACAAAAGACCAACTGATTACCTTAGCTGTGAACACAGCACTTTCACACCCATCTTTTTACAACCTTATCCAATCAACAGCAGACAAAGACATAACTCATAGGAAAATCTTCGTTTACGGCCTGGCGCGTGACACCACGCGCCAAACCCTACTATCCGTGTTCGAAGAATTCGGTGCAGTTGAGGAATGTAACGTTGTGATCGACCATGTAACGGGAAAAGCGAAAGGGTATGCTTTTATCGTGTTTAAAACTCGAAAAGAAGCCGAAAAAGCGCTTAAAGAACCGCGAAAAACGGTTAATAATCGCGTCGTTTCGTGTAAGTTGGCTTCGATGAAGAAGGAGGAGTGTGTTGTTTCTGGTGATAATAACAATGAGTTTGGTAACAGGAAGATATATGTGAGTAATGTGAGTAAGGACGTTGATTCGGAGAAATTAAGGATGTTTTTCGCGAAGTTTGGGGAAATCGAGGTTGGACCGATGGGATTTGATCCAACGACTGGGAAATCAAAAGGGTATGCTTTGTTTGTGTATAAAAGGGTAGAGGAGGCAAAGAAATGTCTCGAAGAGCCGTGTAAGTTGTTTGAAGGGAGGCAATTGTATTGTAAAAAGGCGGCTGAGGGGAAAATTGGTGGTGGAGCGGCGAGTATTACTACTGAGATTATACAACAGCCTGCCCTGTTGGCAATGCCGCCACCCGGGCAAGGTTTGTATGGCATGGGGATGGTTGGTCAGAACGCAAATGTGGCGATGATGAATCCGTTTTATGGCGGAGTACTTGCTAACCCATATGCAGGTACGGGTGTCAAAATGGGCTGAGTTAATAAAATGAGGAAAAATTACCTAATGTAATTGATTATGCTCCATATTTACACTTTATAGCGGTACTTAGATATATTTTACATTTTATAGCAGAATACACGTATCCCTAAATTGTAGGCCAATTGTTGTATGCACGTGTTCTATAGTGTATATGCTACATATTGAAAGAAAAATAATGCTACGTTTTGAAAACAAAATAATGTCAAAGATCACTAATCTCGCTACTTATGAAAGATTCCTATAAAATAACCCGCATAAAAGATACTTGGGCTGATGGGCTAAAATCAAGTCAAACCAACCCACTGAATTCTTATTGAGTTTTAATTTCTTAGTTTGTTCTTTTATAATTTCTTAGTTACCTAATAAAAGTATTTTTTCTTTATTATGACTAATATAACATATCAAATAAAAAAATGACTTTCTGAAAATATTTTGACAAGATTTCCGTGGGTCAATTTGGGCTACATATCATCCCAACTTTTGATGGGATGAAACGGGCCGGTCAATGACCAGCCCAAACTTGGGTGAGGTTGGGTGGGTCATGTTTTCGTGGACTAATTTTGCCACCTCTATATGCAGGATATGTGAATCCATTTCTAGGAGTTGGTGGTTTCGGGCAGCAAATGGGTGGTGGAATGGGGATTGCAGGATATGGTGGGTTGTTAGATAGTTTAGGAGGGGGTGTTTCGGGTTTAGGGGCATATGGTGGTGGTGTTGGTAGCAGCACTGGTGGTTCTACTGGTGGAGTGGGGCCCGGCTTATTGCAGGCCTATCCGAATAAGCAGCTTGGCCAACATTCAACTGCTAAGCTTCCAGGGAGTAGTTGCTACTCGTCACACTTGTGGTACTTGGTCTTCTATTTGATACTCTTATTACTATGTTTTGTGTTTAAGTTGTACTCCCTTTGTCCATTTTTATTTGTTCATAATACACTTTGCACTCCCCTTAAAAAGTAATAAATGAAGTGCATTTGCTACCATAATACTCATCACTATTAAGAGCCGAGGGTCTTGCAGAAACAACTTTTCTACCTCCACGAGTTAGGGGTAAGGTCTAGGTACATTACCCTCTCTAGAATCCACCTGGGGGATTACACTAGGTATGTTATTCCTCTTATTGTTACACTTGACTATTAGCATTTCGAAAAATCTTGGGAAACTAGTGGTTAATGCTAAGAGTAAAATATGAAAAATGATTGTTTTTCTCCTGATATGCTTGTGGACAGGTAAAAGTTAAATACGTTGTTTTTCTACTATCAACTCATAAGTAATCTTAAAACACTAGGAATGTCCTCAAGCTAAGACTTCCATATGCAAATAGTCCACCATATGCAAGTTGGGACAATCTTCCATCTCTCCTTGTGACCTTACTGCTTACCATCTCTATTCCAACAAGCTAAGACTTCCCGTGTGTTCCTTGGCATAAACCATCTGACCCCTTAGGTTGATGAAAATCTGCCATAGTTTGTGAGTCACTTTACTGTGTAAGAGATGATGATTTATTGTTTCAGCCTCAGCTCCACATAAAAGAAATCTGGAGTATAACTAAAGACCCCTTTTCATGAGTTTATCTCGAGTCAAAACAGCCTTTTTAGCCAGTAACCATGTGAAGCATGCTACCTTGTGTGGAATCTTGACTTTCCATAAGCAATTCGAAGTCAAGAAGCAATTAGATTTTAAGCTAAATGTTATAAGCAATTAGTGTCTATATATGTCATAATAAACAATCTCTAGTGTTTTTCTTTCTATTGTTGGTCAGCAATTGGTGGTTAGCAAACTGCAACCACAAGCTACCTGGGCAACATCTCGGCCGGGAAAAAGGGCTGAAAGTAGTTGTTTGGAACTTACGGAAAGAAGAAATGAGAATAAGTTAAAAGATAAGAGAAAATTCAAACTATTCAACAAATAAAGAGTCATGACGATTTACGAGTAAAACGTTGTAGTGAAAATGGAAAATGGTCAACTTTTATCCTGCTACCTTCACCCGTGCCAGCTAATCAGATCCCCACTGTGCTCCTCTCCTTCCTCTTGTGCTATGAATGTGTGCTAAGATGTCTAACCAATTTGATAACAACATAGTCCAATTTAATGGAAAAACGACTTATTGGCCACAATGTTGATTATTTGTTATCATAAAATTTTGTCTGTCCCCTAAAAAAATAATTAACAAAGCTCATCAAAAAAATATCTATCTGCCTCCAATGCATGGGAAAAACTAGCATTTTCCAGAAGCATGTATCTTATGATGCTTTACACTGTTCTTTAAGCGATTAGGAAGCCCAGGGAAGGCAAGGATGAGTGTATGAGTTTTTGCTATAGGTTTTAACTCCCAGATCTCATTTGTTTTTTTTTGCAATTCTGGAGTTATCATCTATTTTCTTTGTAACTCTCTTGCATCTTCCTGATGCCTTTTCAATACAACCTCTTACTTCATCGAAAAAAAAAAAGGATGAGTGTATGAGTTAAACAAATGGTATATTGATTTTTTGGTTAGATTCCTCTTGATTATGCTTATATTAATTTGAGCCTACTCCCTAGCAGAGAGACTTGTGATGTTATCATTCGCCCTTGAATATACAAAGATATGGTAATTTGTTTGAGTGGATTATCCAGTAGCCTTTGCTTTCCTGTTCTTTCTCTTTCTAGATCAGTTAAATGGCCTTGTGATTTTGCTTTTTCCTTTTACGTAACTCCAGCCCCTTCTCCCCTTGTTAGGTGTATTATCCCATACTTAGTTGTGCATGGTTTTTGCAGATGAACAGTGCCTGTCTATGAGGAAACAAAGATATGGAAGCATTGATGAGTGTCTAAGGGGTGCCTCTTTATTTCTTTACTTCATATAATCCATACTTCTTACTGATAAACCACGTTCCTACCGGACGTGGTAGATTTTATGTCTTATGTCATTGACTTTTTTTGTTTTTGTTTTTGTGGACAAATTCCTCATTTTTCCTTTGACTTATTTTGAAGTGAATTTTTTTTCTTACTCTTATATTTTTCTGAATTTTTCACTGTGGTGCCTTTTGATTTTTTTTGTTTATTTCATTCTTCCTTTTTATCCATTATTTAAGCGGTATCAAGAGATATCTCAGGCTCACGATATGTTTTACTTTTTAATAGACAATTTTGATATTTTGCCGTTTTGCCTTTTTTTGTCTTATCTTTGTGTGTCGGGCATTGTTTTCTATTGTTTAAATTTGTTCCACAATTCTAATTTCGCCAGTCTTTTCTTGATACTGCCATTATCCATTTCTTCTTTTTGGCCTTTTTGTATGCCGTATCCTCTTTCTCCTCTTTGCTTGCAAATATGTTTTTATGTTTGCTTGCAAATATGCTTGTAAATTGTTTAGTTTTAGTCTGTTTCTTAAACATTATTTTAACTTTTAACAAGGATGACTCAGGGTTCATGGATGTTAATTGTTAACTAATAGACAATTTGATATTTTCTCCAATTTACCTATTCATATCTTTTTCCTTTTAAAAAAACTCATCATTATTTAGCTTTTAACAAGGATTACTCCGGGTTCGTTTATGTTTATTGTTAACTGATAGACGATTTTGATATATTTCTCCATTTTAACTATTAATGTCTTTTTCTTAATCAGGCCTGTTTCCTAGTATAGATATTAGCATATTTTTTTCCTTTCTGTTGAGAAATGGCTTTTAAAAGTGAACAAAGGCCATTCCTCACTTCCTTTGCCTGAAAATTCATGCTTCTCAGTTTTGTAAGATTCTTATTTAGAAGTTTTTGAGCTGGATGTCATCTTTGTGCTTATTCACTTTCAAATAAGTTTGATATTGGAGTATGTTTTTCATTGTTCAGCTTGCACATTATCATTGTTCAGCTTGCACATTAACCTTCTGGTTTCTGTTTGTATATTAACCCGTAACAAGCTTTCTAAGTTAGAGAGGAAGTGCTAATTTTTTTTTTTTTCGTCACTTTCCAGATCAAGCAAAAGCTAAGTAAATATCTTGCATTAGTTTCTCTTCGTTTTCCTCTTTTTTCCCCTTTCGTCCACTCAACACTCTCCTCTAGGGACAAAGTGGTTACCTTCACTTCAAGGATTCTTTACCAATTATCAGCTTATGTCATCGCCATAACCATTTTCTGTAATCTTCACTCTTATCCTTTTTGTCATCATGTGACTTGGCATACTGATGTTTTAGTAAGATTCATAATTGAGATTACAAGTTTAATTTCTGCTGGCAGCACTTCATGCAACAAATGGAGACAGTTCTGATCTTGACATAGAACTGGTCAGACATATTTCAAGGTTAGGTATTGATGATATATTACCTCTAGTCTATGTTGCTTGGACCCTCCAAAAATGTTTAGTTTTTGGAGGATCCGACACATGTATTTTCAAGGGTCCAATTAATATTGCCTTAAGATTTACTTGTTCTCATACTTGAACCTTGGGTCTTGACAAGGCATTTCTCTGTGAATTGGTCTTTGTCCTAGTGTCCTGTATAATATATCATCACTTGGTTTTAGTTCTGTAGAATTTGCTATGTAGATTCTGGTCGGAAATGCTGTTGTATGATTTGTTCCTTCTAGCTAGGAACCCTGCAGCTCAACTGGTAAAGGCGACTCCCTTCGGGGTAGTGTAAAGGAGCCAGGGGACGCGGGATCGATACCCAGTGGGCGCTGCAGCGCTGGTTAAACACTGGAATATGTACGATCACTGAGCGACTTGGCAGAGACAATATCTGAGTAGGGAGGTAACCCTGTGGGGGCACCGTCGCCAAAAAGACGCCTTTTTGTGACGACCACCCTCAGGGGGACCCACTCCAGGTATTGTCCGTACTCAGTCGCTCAGTATTCGACCATTTATACCCTTGTTTAACCAGGCCATGCAGACCCCAAGGGAGGCTCGAACCCGCGTCCCCAAGCACCTTTGTTCCCCCGAAGGAGACGTCTCTTACCAGTTGAGCTGCAGCTCAATTGGTAAGAGACGTCTCCTTCGGGGGAACAAAGGTGCTTGGGGACGCGGGTTCGAGCCTCCCTTGGGGTCTGCATGGCCTGGTTAAACAAGGGTATAAATGGTCGAATACTGAGCGACTGAGTACGGACAATACCTGGAGTGGGTCCCCCTGAGGGTGGTCGTCACATTAGTGGTCGTTTGGTTTAAGGTATAACATGGGTTATGCCGGTACTAATTTTTATACCACGTTTGGTATAAGGTATAGATTTATCCCGGGATTATTTTATACCTTGTACCAAACGTGGTATAAAAATTAGTGCTGGAATAACTCAACTTATACCTTCTTAACCCACTTATACTGGTATTATTTTATACCATCTTTCAGATGGTATAAAATAATACCAACAGATGGTATAAATTAGTCCCGGGATTGTAATCCCGGGACTATTTTGACCTCAAACCAAACGACCACTTAAAGTCATTGTGCTTTGATTTGATTCGTATCAGAAGCAAAGCTTATCAATTCATGTAAGCTGGAGATGCTTCAATTTCCATATCTGTCTGTTTATGGTTGAATACGTCTGTTGTGCTGTGTCACTTCAGAATTTTCTAAATCATGGTCTTGATTTTTAGAATTATTTGGTTTGTGTGTTTGCTCTTATTCTCAATCCCGTCAGAGGGCTAACGATCATCTGGTATACATAATGGCTAATTTTATGAAAAGAACATCCTCTAAACATTGCTGCAGCTTGGAGTTTAAAAGTACTCTAATGGTGCGTTAAAGCGGAAAGTACAGAAGGGTGTAAACATAACAGACCTCATATGGCAGACATGGCAAATGTTAGGACATAGATTCACACACAAGTGCATGAAGGATATTCGCCTGTTGTGAATTATTTACTTCTTCCTTGTTCTTTGGTGGCGGGATTACTTCTGCCTCATCTTCGTCTTCATCGTCCTCTTCTTCCTCAATATTTTCCTTGCCTTCATCTGGCACGTCTTTTTCCTCATTATTATCTTCATCTGGTTTTGATCATCATCGTCTCCTTTATCTTGATCGTCTTCACCACCCTCTCTGTCTTCTTCACCGTTCTCTTCAGCACCACCTGGCTGTTCTCTTGGATGTTCCTTGGAGTTGCTACCATTGGTGTTTGGGTTATGGCTCGCGTTATCTTCGGATGACAAATCTTTACCGTTATCTTTCTCCAGCCTCGTCAACACCCCTGGTTTCGTTGTCGTCTTCCTCAGCTTCAAGAGGCTTGCTTGGGCAAGGTGTGTGATGGTCTTCTCTGATTTTAGGCTTTTGTTCAAGTAGCTTCAAGTGCCCTAAAAGCAGAAACACATGAAGTCTGAATAAAAGTGGGACTTATAATTCAATCTTGGTAGAAGTAAAACCTACTGGGATCAGCATTTTGTGCCATGAAAACAAAAATAAATGAGCTACTATTGTGTTTATATTTAACAACACTAAGCGTAGGGTCTACCTCTATATTTACCTCGCCTTTGTACGCTTCTAATATTGCATATGATATCTACTACTAGTTGAAACTTGATATTGAAGAGAAAATGCCAAAAAAATATCCTTTATTATGTTAACGGGGATGTTCAACATAGGTAGTGAAATATACTTTCAAGCAATTTTGGTCTCAAGATTTTTGGGAAGAAAATACAAGAAATCTTTATCAAAAGTGGACATAATAGAACATTTTCTCGTATTTAACTCAAGGATCATGTATGAGATCAAGAAAATAAGTATAAAAATGTCAAGAATGACTATTCATACCAAGAGTATCCTTATCTCACATTAAGAAAATCTTTTTAGTCAACAGTTACGGTTGTGTTTGTCATCACTACCATTCTTAATATTTTTGACAATTTTTTTCATGATGCGAAGTTGCGAACATTAATCCTAAACTTATGTCCACACCCGTGTCCAGGGTAGTGGGTACATGTAATTAGATTGGAATGTGATGTGTCAATTGGGCCGGGGCAGATTTGCTCTTTTAATACAAACATTATAATTATGGGAGAATAAGCTATATATACATAAGAATAGGGTATATTTACAAAATATGACGATACTTTTTAATTTACAAAATATAGCAACAGATTTTTTTACAAAACATGTACGGAATTTTTGTGTATGATAATTGTATGAAATATATCTCGCTCAAAGCTTAAAATTTTCGCTCAAAATTTTGTGTATGAAAACTGTATGAGATATGTATATCTTGCTTGAGGTTTAAAAATTTCGCTCAAATTTTTGCATATGAAATATGTATATCTCGCTCAAGGCTTAGAATTCTAACATTTTTTGTGTATGAAAACTGTATAAAAATGGTATGAAATATGTATATAATTGTATAAATTTAGTATAAAGTTCATGTTAGGTTTTTGGAAATTTAATACAACTACAACAACATTATATACATTTTCGATACAAATTTAATACAATTTTGAATCTCGCTTCGAAATTCGGATGAAATTCTAATACAATTACAACAACATTGTTTACAATTTTTATATAATATTAATACAAAATTTATTGAATATAAAACTCAAAATATTCAAAATTTTCAGCAATAGCTTGCACCGTATGTGGAACATCAAAAAGCAGTGACGATACGTAATGATGTTAACTTGAAGAAGGAGACTTTAAGGATAGAGCCTGATGAGGATAACCCTGGCAAGTACCTTGTGGCCGGAGATAAAAAGCTTAAAATCTATGCTTCCAAGGTGTCGCTTCTCTTAATCTGAATTATCAAATGCAAGCTCGCAGCAGCAACAGTAGATAAAAAGCTTGTCGCCAAGTATGCTTTGTTGATGAAGAAGAGAAAGAGATTGAGAATCGCCTGGTTAAAAAGTTAGGGTGGTGCCGGAAAGCATGGACGAAATAAAGAATCGACAAGTGGTTTTTTTTTTCCCCAGATCTGGGCAGATTGTGATAGAGAAGGGGAAGGGAAAGGTCGGTTGGTTTTTTTTTTTTCAGATCTAGACAAATCGTGATAGAAAAGGGGAAGAGAAGGGTTGGCTTTACTTTTTCCAAATCCGTTATGTTTTGTAATTAATTGGTATGTTTTGTAAATAAGAAAAAGGATCCTTATATTTTGTAATATAGAGTCTTAAGTAGTATTATTATGTCATTTTCCCTATAGTTATTTCCCTATTAATGCCAAAGGGGTATATCCATTATTACTAGCTACACATACATCGTACAATTCTCCATGGCTCGAGGTGTTGATGATGATGAAGAAAAGGCGAGGGGCGTGGGATGATGGGAATAGTCCCTGCCATGGTGTCCTTCACCATTGGGAAGGAGGAGAAATAGAAGAGAGAAGGACAGAGGGAGGTGACGATACGAGAGGTCTGATCCTTAGATCTAGGGTTTGAGGGGATGTGGATAAGATCAATATCTCAGATATAACGTGGACCGTTGATCTGTTTTGATCAACGGTCCGAATTTAAACAAGAATTAAAAAAAAGAAGCTCGAGCAAAGCCTGAGCCCAGCACGAACAAAATTTATACTTTTATACACTATTTGTAACTTTCAATTAATTCTTTTTTTCCTACCTAAGAAAAGTTTGAAGAAAAAGTGAAGATATTAAAAATGGTTCATGTACTATAATATGACCATTATTTACTGGCCTTAATCATAACTCTAAAATAGTTGGAAGTAATAAAGTAACTTTATCCTGCCATTTTTCGGCTAGAGCTGGTACAATTATGAGCACACTCAACCTTTTTCTAAATTATTTTTGTTAAATATTTCTTTTCGATTTTGTTTTCAATGTTCAATAATAAATCGTCTCAATTCTTCAATTTTTTTTAATGGCAATTACTGTAATACTAAATTTGTATGTTCAAAACATGGCTAAATGTAGTAAAAACTTTCCTCTTTTTATTTTTATTTTTTATTTTTATTTTTTATGAATGTAAATTAAGTTTAAACTCAAATTTCCTAGTGTATTTTTTCATAAAATTTCTTACTATTTTAAAAGAGATAGTTGGCATGCAGAAGACAACTCCCTTTTCCTTCTTATTTGAAAAAAAGAAAAGAATAATTGTACTCATCAAATTATCTTCAAGAATATTATTTTAGTTAGAAAATGTTTTTAATTGTGTAGCATTAAGTAATAAATATACTATAATTATAATAAGGAGGAATAGCCTGGGAGGACTCTGTACTTGTTCAGTTTTGTCATGCCGGTGTTTGTACTCACAAGTTTGCCCACTAAACCCCTCTCCCTTAAAAAATGAGCATTTTAAACCCTTCTGTCACTAGGTATTCCTCACTTGCTCTGACATGGATGACACATCAAAAAAATTAATGCCACATCATTAGCCATGTCATTTTTATATTCATCTGCCAAAAAACATTTTTATCATCTATTTTCATTTCAAAATTTACTTTCATGTTAAAAAAAAAGTTAAAAACGGCTAGACAAACTAGCCATTTTTTCTCGTACTAGCTCCAAAAAACAGATTTCAAAGACAAAAACACTCCATTTTTCCTCTCTCCATGGATCTTTTACCTCCATAAATGAACAAATCAGAATATAAAAAAAAAAAGTATATGTTTTCCTTACCTGCTTCAAGATCTAAGTGGGCCAGATCTGAAGAAGAAGAAAAAGAACAAGAAGAAGAGCAGAGGGAGGGGGTGGGTGGGGTCTGATGGGGGAGGGAAAGTGACAAAGAAGAAGAGAGGGGGTGCGGGTGGGTCGGGTTGGAGTGGGTGGGGAAGACTGAAGAAGAAGAAGAAGTAAAAGAGAGGAGGGAGGCTGGGTGTCGGCGTGGGGGAGGCAAATTGAAGAAGAAGAGAGAAAGGGCGTGGGGGAGGGGATATTTTTTTTTTCTTTTAATTATATTTTTTAAATTATTTTTTTTGTATTCACTTACTTTTAAACGCATGTAACCATGTACTCTATCCGACTCAGCAAAATAAACGCTGCATAATCTTGGTCAATGATTAGAGAGGTTTAAAATACATATTTTGAACAGATTCAGGGGTTTAGATGACACTTTGAGGAGTATGAACACCTGCATGACAAAACTAGAAAAGTATAGGAGCCTCCCAGTTACTAAATTACCAAAAAGAGAATACATATTATAGCCAAAATTAGCAAGTCAGATGGTTGGCGTGTGAAGGAAATATTTCAGTGGCCCCTTATATTCACGATGAACATGGGGCTTCAAACTTCAAAGGCAATCTACAATGTTACTGTGTAAGTTAACAGAGTCAATAAATTGACAAAATAACGTGGACCAATCAGACAAACCAATTATATTGCTAAATAATGATTATGCAGAATAAGGGAACTCGATGGCTTTTCCGTCAATTCACCTTGACGGGAAGCTTCTTGATTCCCGTCTATTAATATCCAGAGGTTCTGAATTCGAATCCCCGCTCAGTAAAAAAAATAAAAATCGCAAGGTAAGACTTTGTGAAAAGTTTACCTTATAAGGCAGAATTTGCCTTAAAATTGTGTCTTAAGGCAGAGGTTTTCCTTAAGACAATTTGTTTTTACTCCGTTAGAATTCTACAGAACTCTGCCTTGCGATTTTTTTTTGAACCGTGTCGGGTTCGGACCCAGAACCTCGGGGTATTAAAATATTTTTACACTTAATATATATCACTACTATGCCATATACCTTTGCAATATTATTTCAAATATGCAATATACATACGTACAATATTTAATATATAATTAATATATATTATTATAATAACATTAAATTTACAATATTATTTCAAATGTACAATTTAAATACATATAATGCTTAATATACACTGCTTATATAGGTTTATCACATATATTGTTAATATAAAAACACATAAGCATCACCATCCAAATTTATAACATGTTAAAATAACGTGTATTGTTCAAATTTGAAATCCAAAAAGAATAAAGCAAGTAATTTGCCAAATAAAAAAGAATGATAATAGAAAAGGAAAGAAACAATTGCATCATTGATCCACACCCCTAAAATTTAGTAGGAATTCATATATCCCTACTTTTTAGGCTCCAATTACAATCGTTTCATTACTTTTTTAAGTAATTGATTTTTTTTTTTTAAATAAGTGCCCTAAGTGATACTTACCGGGATTCCTTTTAAGTAATTGATTTAGATTTGAAAAAAAAAAAAAAAAGGATATGCTTATGTTTTGATTTCTGCAAACCTGTCCCCTTTAGCAAATTGTAACTTTTTTTTTTCTTCTCAACACCATTAGGGTTCAAAATAAAGTCAAAGCCGAAAATTGAGAAAGCAACACAATATCTAAGATGAACAAAACTTTAGATATTCGACAGGACAAAGAAAATGGTAAAGGAACACAGGTTGTAACCTAAATTTCCCTTCTTCTTTTCACCATGTTCTCCTCTTCTTCAAATTTTTAGCTCAATCAGAAATGGTCCATCAACATTTATCCTTCTCCAAATTTATCCACCCAAATCCCTTTCTAATTCTACTCAGCTAAAAACGACAAAAAAGGCTCAATGTTTAAACTTTTCAAGAGATCAGTGTGTATTAGAGCTTATTGCGACGATTCAAGAAAGTTATATAATCAGGTAAAAAATTGCACTCTTATTGTTTTCATAATCAAATCTGAATTTATTGATTACTGTAGTGGCACAGTTATTGATAAGACACACTTTGTTGCGTTTTATGACTTCTTCACTGATGTCAAAAAAATCATCGTAAGTAACACTGAATCTGTGGATATGGAGCGTTCCGGCGGTTCAAGATTCAGCCTAAGAAGCAGTGTTTCTGTTCTAGAGCGTGTATTTACAAATAAAAATATTACTCTCTTTAGAATATATGATGACCTGAACCTTACCCCTGTAATTCCATCGTTAAAAGAAGTTTATATCGGTTAAAAGGTTTTCGGAGTCGGTGTCACATACCATCAAACACTGAAATCATACTTGGCTGGTGTGATTTCTGGCATGGATAGGTATATATTAGCTCCTAGAGAAATCCCGATGCATCCTGTTTTACAAACGACAGTTGGCTCGGGCTCAAAAGGATTTAAGGGCTTGCCCTTTTTTGACACAAGTGGCCACTGCGTTGGAGTGTGCTGTGGTAGTATATACTACTATTTAGCATTTGCGCTCCCGATACATATAGTATTGGGGAAAATTGTAAGTTTGCGAAAGAATTTCTTATAACATATTTTTATTGGTCCACATAAATTTGTGATCCAATTAAAAGATCCGACCCGAATCAAATATTGAAACCCGTTTCTAATAAACCTAATCCATCTTTTACACCTCTTGTTCCTCACACATTGTGATTTAAGCTTTTTCTCTTTCTCTTTGGCTGCCTCATATATATACACACATTAAGTTCCCGACGACTGCACGTAAACTAATCCAACACCAAAATAAAGAAACAGGCAAAGCTTGAAAAATTATATGAAACCCTCTTCCCAGTGGTGTACGCAAAATATTTTTCAAGCAGTGTCGGTATTTAAAGAATTTTAACTAGTAAAAAATGTACTTTTAATAAGAGGCCTATACGTTTTTTCATACTTTTGTTTATAGTGTATATCCTCAATAACATAAAGTCTTTAATTTCACTTAATAATATTATTGCTATCATTTATATTAGTAAGTATTAATGCAAGTTAATAAGATGTAAACCATGCGTTTGCAATACAATCTATATGATATTGTTGTATAAAATTTATTTACTAATATGAAGATATGAGTAGTCTAATGCAAAATTCTAAAATATTTTTACAATAAAAGTAAAGGGTCCAAGAGTTTTGTAACCCAAAAATAAATTTTTGGAACCAAAATAACCCATTAAAAAAAAAGAACCAAAATAGGCTTTACGCACAGAATCTGTGCGTAAAAGGACCAAAGTGTACCTTTACACTTAAGTCCTTTTACGCATAGATTCTGTGCGTAAAAGCTCTTAAATATACGGGCTCCTTCTTCCCCACCACTGGTCCCCCACGATCAAAAGAAAAAAAAAATCAGCCATTAAAGGTGCGTTCCGAGATCCCACGCGATCAAAAACATCATTTTCTTGTTGATTTCCAACCCAAAAGTCAATATTTTTGGTATATTGAAGTCTGGGAACAAGTTTCTTTGCAATAAAGTGGCGTATAATTCAATTCAAAAACTCAAAATCAAAGCTTCAATGTAGGTATTTTACTACGATTTTTCTATTACATTATTAACCTAAGCATTACTATTGTGTATTATTTGCGGATATGGACAAAAAAAAGACTTTTACGCACTTTTTTTGTGTGCAAAATGGGGTTGTTTCTGCCCGTTTTTTCATTTCTTTTTTTAATTTTTTTAATTTGTTTATTTGTTGTTAATTTGTTAATTGTTTATTTAGTATTTTTTAATTGTTAGATTAGTTATTTCAATTGTTAGACTAGCTAATTATTTATTTAGTTTTTGTTAAGCAATTGTTTATTTGTTAATTATTTGATAATAATTTGTTAATTGTTTGATCAGTTAGTTAATTGTTTATTTATGAATTATATGCTAATAATTTGTTAATTGTTTGATTAGTTAGTTAATTTTTTATTTATTAATTGTTTGATTAGTTAGTTAATTGTTTATTTATTAATTATATGCTAATTTTTTTCTAGCTAATTATTAATTTTTTGATTTGTTAATTATTAATCTTTATATCTTTAATTGTTAATTTATTTATTTGCTAATTAGAAATTGAAAATCCTTAGTTTAGGATTCAATCCTTTGTATAATTTCTCGGTAAAAGATTACATAACTAATACTACGTCTTAGAGATTAATTAAAAAAAATTAATTTAAAATGCGCAAAAAATATGCCACTTTAATCCTTACTTCATGTATTAATGATTAATTTAAAATGCCTAAAATAGATAGGACACCTCCATGGAGCCGGGGCCCTTCGATAACAGAGGGGTACTTTATCTACAGCATGAGCATAAGTCCCAGTATGTATGGGATGCACCGGTATCCTCTAGTAGAGTGGTCCGTACACGTTCGGAGGAGTCAGCATGGGATATTCTAGAGGCTATTCCCCCATATCCTCGTGTCATAGATATACTACGTTGGGGCGGTATCTACTGGTGCATCGAGGTTGGTCGGCTTGTGCACGATAGGGCTCTAGTGACGGCCATGATTGAGCGCTGGCGACCGGAGACCAATACATTTCATCTCCGCACTAGCGAGGCTCCCAGCACGATGCAGGATGTCGAGGTGATTTATGGTCTACATATTGATGGACAGGCATTGTATAGAGTGGAGCCTCCGTATTGATGGACAAGCATTGTATAGAGTGGAGCCTCCGCAGTTGTCGTATCCCCCGGAATTGACTAGGCTCACTGGTTTCGTGCCTCATCAGAAGGATATGCGTGGACGGAGTCGGTTGTTGCGGTCCTCCCTCCATGCTCACTTGCGCCTCGTATATATGCAGCATCCGATTGGCGAGGCGACGCCTCAGGCTGATGTTGACCGGCGTGCTCGCTTATATCTTCTCATCATATTCGGGGGCATCATGTTCCCGAACACGTCAGGTGCAGATATGACCATGAGGTATCTGCTTTTTATTGAGGATCTAGACCAACTGGGATGTTACAGTTGGGGCGCCGCTATCCTGGCTTACATGTACAGAGGATTTGATCGAGCCTCTATGGGCGAGAGGCTTGAGGTCGCTGCATTTAGCCCTCTTTTTCAGGTAATATATTTAAGTGTGTGTAATAAAACACTAAATATATTTTTTTCGAAATGACGACTGTAAATAATTTTTTTGATGACTATGACAGATATAGGTGTGGACTAGGTTGAGACCTTTTCAGTCCATAGCTGCTCACCCTCCCGATGACTATATTGCTGAGGATATGCCATACGCGCAGAGACAGTCGCGAGGTCGTACCAAAGGTGTGCAGACGCACCATGTCATTCTCCCGTTTAGAGATCAGTTAGACCGCATGACGGCACCCGAGGTAAGTTTTTTTGATTTAACATCAGTTTGTTGTTTTTGTTAGTATTTTATTGTTAACTAGTTGAATTCTTTTTATAGGCTTTCATATGGACGCCGTATGATCAGATTTTGGGTCAGCTGCCGGCGTTTTGTAGGGCTGGTGAGCACATATGGATGGCACGGTGTCCATTGATCTATATGGACATCGTTGAGCATTATGCGCCCGATCGCGTGTTACGACAGTTTGGGCATGTACATAACATACCCGCGGCTACACGTTAGGAGCACACTCACTATACCAGGGATGAGCGTTCGATTGATAATGCGGCATGGCGGGCGGCATGGCGAGTGCGTATGCACCAGGAAGTCGATGCATGAAACGCGAGGATGACGACTCTAGCGGCAGTCGGACATGACACTCCGGTCCATGAGTACATGTCGTGGTACATGCATATCACTCGCTCCTTGATTGCCAACCCCTCGACGCCTCGCCCTGATGGCCAAGGATATGCATCACTCTCAGGAGTGTATGAGGTGTTGGTAAATTCTATTAGTCTTAAACTTAATCCATCGTCTTATTATGTATTACTTTATGAATTTATTCAATTCTTAAAATTTGCAAATATATGCAGCTACGGATGACTCTGATGATACGCCATGAGAGCATTCCCCTTACAGAGTCCACCGACCCCGGGATAACGGCATATACAGCACAGATAGTTCAGCTTATGGACACTTGTATGACACGGGCATAGGAGTGGCATCGTGTCTATTGGGATGTTCCAGAGCCTGCTCCAGAGCCTGTACCAGAGGGTGGTAGGGCTGATAGAGGTCTTGTAGATGAGCCTGACGATATTGCCCGTCAGGCTCCGTCAACTACAGATATCCCGTCGACTTCTTCTTCCAGGCCGTCGACTTCACAGAGACCTAGATATACGCCAGAGATGTTCGCACATTATGATCATTGGTCATCATTTCCACAGGTGTCAGTTAGTGATCTACATATGGGAGACGCACATGAGGACTTAAACTTGGATATTATTTTTGATGAGTACTTTCTTCATCCTACAGCCAGGCCTACGGCACCATCTGCATCTCCGGCTCCGCGGGCCGCTCAGGAGCACTCTCACATGCCATCTCAAGAGCCCGTCGACACACATGTTTAGTTTTTTACAATACAATAATGTATTAATTAATTATTTTATTAATCTAAACTAAATTATTTACATGTATTATAGGTTCATTCTTCTGCGCCTGTGGGCCCATCTCCTCTTGTTCAGATTGACCCGTCTCCACCTCCAGTCACAGCTCTGGGTAGCGCTCAGGAGACCGTTGAGGAGCCAGCTAAGGAGCCCTCTGACCAGCCATCTCAGGAGGCCGTCGACACACAAGTTTATTTTTTTACAATGAAATAATTTATTAAATAATTGTTTATATGTTATTTCATGTTTAGTTTATGATAAATCTAAATTAAATTGTTTATATGTTATTTCAGGTTCATTCTTCTGCTTCTGTGGTCCAGTCTCCTTCGATTGAGCCATCTCTTGAGGCATCTAATGAGGCTACTCAGTTTTCGACTGCCGCCGTCTCCCACAGGAAGTATATTTTCACCCATGGCCTGAAGAAGGGAAGAAAGGATGATCATGACATAAATCATCCTGTCATTAAGATGAGGAGAGAGGATCCTGATGATAGTGAGGGTGGTGGGGTTGGCCTTAGGCCTTAGGAGATTGTATATTTGTAAATAAAATGTACATTTTATGTTAATATTATATATATTTTTGGGTATTATTTTTTAATGATAATTAGTTATTTTAGTATTTATTGTTGATTAGTAATAACTCGTGCGACGTCCTATATTAATTAGAACCCTATAACGAAGATCTAAATGTATATGTATAACAAGTTTTCAAACTTACTTCGGAGCACTTTACAACTCCTAAAACAACGATCTAAATGTATATGTATACTTGATGTAATGAGTCGATATTATTGTACACAAAATAAATAAATTAAGTTCTATATAAAATATTTATATTCCGGTGTTTTGAAACGTGACTAATCTTTGGTTAAAGTACGTAAAACAGTCTAGTTTTGAGTTTGATTTCCAAAGAATAAAGGCTGGGGGGGGGGGGGGGGTCTGTGCGTGAAAGGACCAAACTGTAAATGTACACTTTGGCCCTTTCACACACAGATTCTGTGTGTGAAGCCTACTTTGTTTTTTTTTTTTAACGGGTTAGTTTGGTTCCAAAAAAAAAAAAAAAAAAAAATTTGGGTTAGAAAAGTTCCGGACTCTAAAAGTAAACAGTGTTTCTTTTTATTGTTTACTTTTTTATATTTCTACAAACTACAATATTGTTTAAGCGATGCTCAAATCATGAAATTGACACTTAATTAAAAAAGTTGGAGCCTCAAAATTTTAGGGGCCTAAAGCCAAGACTTCACTAGTCTCCTCCCTTGAGCCACTTCTGAAGTGAACAAATGAATAAGTCACTATAACGACAACGTAATTTAGAAAAATACAATTAAGGTGTTAAACTACAACTTTCCTCGATGAGCTTCTATTTTTTGAAACGTATCCGTAATAAACTCATTGCAAATATTACTAAATACTTTTTTTTACAAGTCACAACATAACTACTCAAAAGGTTAGCAAAGACAACAACTTATAAATCACTATAATGACCTCATAGGTTTGAAAAACACAATTCAAGTATAAAATTACAACTTTCCTCGATGAGCTTCTATTTTTGAAACGTATCTATAACTCATTGAAAATATTACTATTTTTTTTTATACAAGTCATAAAACAACCACTCATAAGCTCATCAAAGACAATAAATTATTTTTTGCAGCAATATGAATTTGATGGATATTGGTTTACTTGGTTTAGAAACTTTTTTTTTAGGTAGGTGTCAAATGATCTCAAATGATCAGGAACTGACTTCAGTAAATTTTCTAAACAATGCTAATTTTTTTAAAGTAATTAGAGCTGACCAGATTCAAACACCCGACCTGGATAATAAAACTAAAGGCCTAAACAAGCACACGGACGGAAGCAGTTTTATCGAGCAGTGTCATTTTATTTATATATAACCAGTATATGTTTTGGTTCGCCATATTATTTATGTATATAAAAATAATTTTTTTTTTTGGACGTCATGTGCCTCCGCCCCTGCCTCTTCCTTTCTTTTTCTCTAATGTTGTTCTATTAGAAAATCTTGAGAGCAAAGTAAAAGAAAGAAAAAAAAAAGGAAGGAACTTTAAGTCTTGGTTTATATGTCATGTATTAATTTGGCACGTCTAATAAGAAGTCAAAAATAGAATGACATTTTAATATATTAACCCTATTATTTTACTTTGGAAATCTGAATTTAACTATTATTACTTTATTTTCTTTTTTATAGTACTGTTTTAAAAATAGTATCAGAGCTTATTTCATGCCATACTAAGCTCTGATACCAATTTTTATTTTTATTTTTTATGTTTTAACAAATAAAAGGATATTTATTACCTCTAACAATTATATCGTATTTCTTATTATATTCTCTTAGTTTTGATAAATATTATACAATTGTTTTATCCGGATTACTAAACCGTCCAACAAAATTTAAAAAATGACACATATTTCAGTCGAGATTTAAATCGTCAAACAAAATTGAAAATAAACACATATTTCAGTTAGGATTTCAACTGTCTAAAATATTGAAAATAACAACATATTTCAGTCGGGGTTTCAACCGTAAAAAAAGAAGTAAAGAGGAAGAGAAATGGGAAACGAATATTACCTGATTTTTTGCAACGAAATGGGTTCAAGAGTATTCGAATCGACGTTCTACCTTTCGATTACCTGAGTTCGAAACTCAAAGAATGAAAGAAGAAATGTTTTAGAGAGATGTTTTAGCTAAAAAAAGGTGTTTTGAAAACATTCAGATTTTGACAACTTCAACTCTCCAAATTTTTAAGACTGAAAATAACTTCTAAAGGGCACCGAAGGCCTCTACTTATACACAAAAATGAGAAGAGGGGTTCGATTTGAATTTTAAATATTGAAGAGGGGAAGGGTTCATTTGAAGTTACACATGTTTTAAGAAAACACTGCAGAGCAGCCCCTATTTACGGCCAAACGTACGGACCGTGAATAGGAACTACGACCCGTAAATTCGGGCATGAAATTGAGGTGGTGGAAGTTGTATTTGGATGTATGAATTGGTGGTTCACCTTTCTCACTTCATTTTTCAAGTTTTCCAGATCCAAAACACTCCAAAACCTTATCTAAGTGTCCTTATATGATCCAAGAGTGAAATCCCTGATAAACAATGTGAATCAAACATCGGAAATCCCGTGGTGCTATTTAGATTATTTCTTTTCTTCTTGTGGCTGATTTGAGGAATTCTTCAAAGTGAAGCAGGCTCAACTTAAGAGCCATTCTTGATGTTTTAGGTAAGATTATAACTCTTCTACATGTACTTGACCTTATAGAGGTCGTAGCAACGTTGTTAGATAAGAATATACGAAAGATATATCGGGAAATTGTGTTTGTTGATGTTGATATCTAGTGGATTATTTTTGTGATTGTTTTGAGTTGTTGTGTGGTTAGAAATCAATGAAGAATTAGTTGGATATGTTGTTATTGTTGTTGTCTTTGTTGTTGAACTTCGGGATGAGAAAGAAACAGGGGGGATGCTTCCCAAATTCTTATAGAAATGATCTTGCCATTTGATATACGTCGTATGCTAGCATCCCCCAAGTATAACGAGCGTGTTGTCGTTATTGTAGGTTGAGGTGCTATATGAGTTCAGTACGTTATGCGACAAACCCTTAACGAGAGGTATGTAATGGATATCCCTTCTCTTTCATAGGCGTGATCGCATAAGTAGTTAGAGTTAGACGAATCGTATGAGAGAAACACATATCATAGATACTTGGCTCTAGAGATGTTATAGCTTCCTGTGAGTTTACATCCTATCTTTCCGAGGGATTCCTATCCGCTCCATGTCTTTTCTTAATGTTAGAAAGAGATAGAGAGATATTTCAGTGCCTTCATGCATTCTATTATATACATGATATACAACATCATATACATATATTTTCTGTAGCCTGGCCACTTATTCAGTGAGATATTGTTATTGCTTGTCCTCACGGTCAGTGAGAGATATTATTGCCTAGCCACTTAGTTAGTGAGATGATACTATTGCCTGGCCTATGGTCAATGAGAGTTTATATTTGCCTGTTGTTACGGTTAGTGAGATTTTACAGTTGCCTGACAACTTTGGTCAGTGCGAGATACATCGAGCCCTGTATCTGGCCAGTTAGCTATGATATTATTATATTGCATTGTGTTGGATTGAATCAGTTGAGTATATCTCAGGGTATGTTTTGGCTTCCAGATTACTATGCTTTTCCGTTCAGTTTCAGCTTTCAGTTATTCTATTGCCTTACTTACTTGGTACATTATTTTGTACTGACGTCCCTTTTGCTGTGGGCGCTGTATTTCATGCCTGCAGGTTCTGATAGACGGTCGGATAGACCTCCCCATTAGACAGGACCAGACATCAGCTTGATTGGTAAGCTCCGCTCATCCGGAGTTACCAAGTCTAGATCTTGGATTCCCTTTTGTGTATAAAGACTTGATGGGTAGGCCGGGGCATTGTCCCGACCATGATACAGTTTTATGATCTCTAGAGGCATGTAAACGAGTCTTGTATGTTTTTTATGTCAGTATTGTGACCTTGCTGGCTCCTTGTACATGTTCATTTTGGTACTATAATTGTAGATGTTCATGGGGGACTCATCGGCCTGCACAATTATGTATATATCTTTTAGGTATGTTTACCCATCAGATGAGTTAGATTTTATTTTCAGATGATTCCAGATTTTATTTTCAGATGATTCCAGATTTTATTTTCAGATGATTCTAGATGCGGCCTTGTCGGCCTTGGTTGGTATTGTCTGCTTGTAGGTAGGCCTTTTAGGCCTAAAGCTGAGGTTACCCCCAAGAGTTTACAGTTCCAGAGTGGTACATTTAGGCCGAGTATAGCACCGGGTGCCGGCCATGCCTCTTCAGATTTGGGAGCGTGACAAAATTTGCATCAGAGCAGGTCTGTCCTAGGGAGTCTACAAGCGATGTCTAGTAGATTCTTGTTTATGAATGTGTTGTGCATCACATTAAATAAATAGGAAGCTATAGGGCATTTAAGAATCAGTTCAGATTCAAATCGTGCTGTAGAGCTTAGTAATAGGGATTGAGTTTAAAACTTATGTTTGATGTTTGTATACAGAGATATATGTGACCAGAAAGACTACCGCTAGCCAAAGGGTTAGTACATCAGCAGGTAAGGGCACTAGTAAAGTGACCAAGTTTATGTGGCTAATCTGAGACCCTATCAGATCATGTGAGTACCAGATGTGCGAGTTTTATGTTAAGAGCCCTAAGACGTAAATATTTAACATACGCATGGGTAAGAGGCAACGAGAGCATCAGAAGGTAAAAGAGGCTTAATGAATAAGGTATGAGGTACCTAAGTATAGAAGATTGTAAATAGTTGAAGTTCAGACAAAGGAGCTCAAGCATCATGATTCCATTTCCAACAGTGAAAGAGGTAAAGTTAGTAGCACCCATTTCGGCTTACGACTTCTAGGCACCAACATACATAGCATTGGAAAGAAAGGAAATTTCAGAGTCTAATAAAGGTTAGAGTAATCCTTGGCAGTGGATATATTGTTTGAACTAGATGACATTTCTGAATAATATTACGAATATGTTAACAGTCCCTTTTTTTTAGTATGCTAACAACTTATCAACCATTATGTCAATTAAACAGAGACCCAGAAACAAGAGTAATGTTCAAGATTATATAGGCAGGCTGTCC
This sequence comes from Lycium barbarum, assembly GCF_019175385.1. Taxonomy (NCBI): domain Eukaryota; kingdom Viridiplantae; phylum Streptophyta; class Magnoliopsida; order Solanales; family Solanaceae; genus Lycium; species Lycium barbarum. Next base: position 114,115,766 of record NC_083346.1, on the reverse strand, counting down.
CAAGATGTGTGGGGACTAAGATAAGTCAGTATTCATACTGCAAGTGACAGAATGAATAAGGAAAGATAATTGTTTATGCTTCAAGGTAGTCGAGAAATCAGGAAAAGAACTATATGACCCATGGTCGAGAGTTAACCATAATCGTACATGCACTGGAGGTTAAGGCATCATTTGTTTGGCATAGATCACAAGAGTTTTCAGTATATCCTCATATATGAAGAGCTAAATTCGCGTATGAGATGATTCCTTAAGTGTTAAAGATTATGACATTGATGTTATGCCGTCCAGGAAGGGCTAGTGTGGTAGTCGATGTTGCAGATTGATTGACAGTTTAGCTTACTCGGGGCCTAATAAGAGAGGGATAGCCTTAGAATTACATCAGCTAGACAAAGTTCGATTATTGACTTGGATGATAGCGGAATTGTGATCTAAAGCACCACAGTATTAAGAGGATTGATATAAAATAAATGGTATCATGTGATCGATGATCAAGAAATAGTTACGGGATGTCGAGTGTAATATAAGACGAACGAATTAATAGAATTCAGGTCGCCCCTATTGAGTCATAAAACGTCCTTTAGAACAAGTTATACTAATACTGAGATACACAAGCCTTCATAAGAGTGTAGCAGTCTATGGGATTAGAATGTAATTAACGATGAACCAGGGTGACTTGGTCGAGTATGACCGTCCTTGAGGGTGAAATAGTTCAGAAAGCTAGAATATAAGTTTGAAAGAAACAAGTGAGAATAGTAGATGAGCAAGAACATTTTTCTAAGTCACATTCATTCTCTTAGACCCCTCTCTCTAAGTGAGTTTTATCGGATTGGATAATTGTGAGTTCTCCAAAGTACAGTAACCCGAAGATAAGCAAAAAATTCGGAGGAATATGAAACGAGAATCATAAAAGAGTGAGAGTGTAGATCTGTACCATTTTTCCTCGAAATAAAATCTAGCTATATGTCTTATTGTCTCTATAAGTTCCACTGAATAAAAGAATAAGGAACAACAGTCTTCGATCCGTATGCAATTGGTTTCTTTAGGTGATCTCGTGTCTATCATATCAAGCTTACTTTTAGTATACATTCATGCCCTTTATGTAATCTCAAGAAGGTAGCATTCATCTTCACGTGGCTGTACAGAGCCCTTCAGGTCTAGTGAAAATGACAGTTTCCATTATGTTAGCAGTGTGTATGTTCTAACTGCATTAGTAAACCAGTTCCTCAAATGAACGGTAGTGTAAGAAGTAAGTTAAATTCTTTCCGAAGCCAATGGGTAAAGATTCCATAAATGCTTATGTCATATGAGAGGTCATATACATTTGTATCATGTTCATTACTTGTTCGGAGAGTATATGACCTATAGGCGGGTTACAAAATGCACAGGGCAAAATTATGGTTGACTGCGGGCGGTCCAAAATGAGGATACCTCATGCCTTGCAGAATTATTCGAAGGATGGGAAAAGTGGCGTATGAGCTTGAGATGCCGTCGAAATTAGACTAGGTTCACGCAGTTTCGTATGTCTATGCTACAGAAAAGTATTGGAAACCCTCATTGAGGTGTTCTAGTAGATAATATTCAGATTGCAGAGGGTTTATCTTATGAGAAGGTCCCAATTGCTATCGTAGATCAACAGGTCTGTAAGATGAGAACCAAAGATGTGCCTTTTGCAAAGATGTTGTAGAGAAACAAGAATGCTGAGGACATGACGTGGAAAGCTAAGAAAGAGATGAAATCTAAGTATCCTCGTTGCTCTGGACTGAAGGTTCTAGTCCCTATTTTATGACTAGATAATACTCGATTTGAGAAGTTATAGCGTGCCCAGAGTAAGAGACATGTATATTAAAGATGAGTTATAACTTCGTAGTTTATGTTTAAAAGACACTCGAGATGAAGCGACATGATTCGAGACAATGTTATTGATATCTGAGGTAAGTTACGGTTTATGACACTTACATTTGACATTGATGGTAGTGTGAGGCCAATAAGTTATTGTTTTTTGTTTATGGCCCTGTGTGGCATATATACTTTTTTTTTTGCTGCGTGACAAGTTGGATATTGTCGAGTTCACAGAGGAGACTTTGTCAAAATTTATATAGAATTCTTAATAGCCAGTTTCTTCCGGTACGCCCCTACATTTATACAATCAACCAATGAATTATAACTTAATTATTCCCTCGCTAGGACTCATCTAGCTGAAATAACTAAGAACTTCGGATTTAAGTAAAAAGATTATTGAATCATCAGAACTACTTCGATATATCTTTTTAACCTTTTAGCCACAGAGTCTTTGTGAACCTATACGACTTTTGTTCTTCCATTTCTTGTTCTTGGTTCGAACTGTTAGTTGAATTATTTTTTGATTTCATCCGTTTATTCATTCAATTCACAGTCACAAAAGGCCGGAAGGACTTATAGTCTATTAGAATCCCCTAGAGTAGTAACATATATCTTTAGTTCATTTCATATATAACTAGCACTAGTTAATATCTAATATCACATATACATCTGACGAATGTTCCTTAGGGGGGAGTGTTATACCCCATTTTAACCGAGTTGAAATTAGAGTACAACATATTGGAGATTCCTATTTTGCTTATTTTAAGGAGTCGCCAGCTAATTGATTTCAAGGTGAATTAGGGCACCTAATTATTAACTAAGGTAAAGCTAACTAAACCTCCGTTAATAGTCTGCTTAATCAGTGTGATTCTAGGTAAGGGTTCTATATTATCCTAAAGGGAAGGGGTTAGGCATCATTTAAAATCCGTTAACTTACGGTTATCTGGCCAAACTTAGGTTAATTAATTAATGCTAAATAAGGTGCTTTGAATTTTAAGAAAAAGGGCTAAGAAAGGTTGTTAAGGTTTTAAGGAAAATATAAGAATGTTGCTTAAAATAAGATTTAGAGAAAATATAATAATTTGCATAAAAGAAGACTTTAAATAATTTTAACATAAGAAACTGAAACCTAGGGAATTAAGTATTGGTTTCCCCTTCAAATTTAACTACCCGTTACTACTAACATTATCCCCACTAATCCGCTAGGATTCATCTAATGTTAAGAAAAAGAAACAAGGCAAAGCGTTAGTCATTCAATACCAAAGCAAAAATGCACAACGGAGCATAAAATAGAGGAGGAAAGGAATTAAATGGATCGGCCCATTTCAGGCCAATTGCTGTGCACTGTTGCTGCTGTTATGGGCCTCAACCCAGAATCGTTTTACACAGCTGATGGGGCTGACTCGATAGAATATTTCGTTGGGCTTTAGCCCAGCATCGAATGCGGAAGAAGACGAGTTCCTCGGACTCGCACGCGGTGGTCATGCATAAAAAACGAAAGGAAAGAGATTAGTATGTAATCGATAAATATGGCTAAACATATAAGATACATACTCAAAACAGATCGGTAAGTTAAATATATATACTGTGTATATTTAAGTATATATACACAATTCGGCCAACACACATTTATGACACATGGATCACCGGTAACAATAATTGCATTTGCAACTCGAGGGCCATCATTGTCGCACAATTTATTTTGTTGCACGCTTATCTTATCCTTTTCAATCATGTTCTGGATCTTATGCTTAAGTGCTGGGCAATTTTTTGTGTCATGACCTGGAATATTAGAGTGGTAAGCACAACTGTTGGACCAATCAAAATCTGGCGGTAGGCTTTTAGGGATCCATCCTTTCTTTGGCTTCAGGAGTCCTTTGGCTTTCATTCTCTCAAATATGCTAGTTAATGACTCTCCAAGAGCAGTAAAAGTGCGAAATTTTACGTGTTCTGATTGTCGTAAGCTAGACTGTGCTTGATCGGGTTGATATTGAAAACCTTTTTGATGAAGAGATATATGATCACGCGAAACTTGATAGTTCTGTCATGATTGCGGCTGATATGTAGACCTGACAGCTGAGTCGTTTCCTCTCTTTTTGCCTTGCAAATTGTTGAATGTCTCAGCTTGAAAAGTTGCTTGTACTGATGAAGTGTCAACAATTCTTCCTGCTCGAACGCCCGCTTCTACTTGCTTTCCAACTTGAATTAGATCAGAAAAGTCACGTAACCACGCACATAACAACTTTTCATAATATATGCCCTTTTGCGTTTGGATGAAAGTTGAAATCAACTCATTCTCGGGCAATGAAGGGCGTATTTTTGAAGCTTCCAATCTCCATCGGATGGCATATTCTTGAAAAGACTCATGTGGCATTCTTTCTATCTCACGCATATCATAAAGATTTGGACTAACCCCGATGTTAAACTTGAATTGTTCTACAAAGTCGCGGGCCATGTCCTCCCATGTGTACCATTTACAAAAGTTTTGTTCTGTGTATCAATCTAATGCTAACCCTAATAGGCTCTGAATGAACAATTTCATTCGTATGGCTTCATCTTGTCCAATTCTCATTAATCTGCTACAATAGTCCTTTAAGTGCGTAACAGGATTTCCTCTGCCATTGAAGGTGTTGAATTTTGGCACTTTGAATCCTGGCGGCAACTCAACATTTGGAAGCATGCACAAACTTTCATATCTTAAACTTTGGACATTTCTTGCCCGCATCTCTTCTTCGACAATTCTCCTTAAATTGTGAAGCACTCTATCTGAGTCATCCCAATTGATTGCATTCGTTTCATTTCTCAATCTCTTGTATGGGCATACCGCTAGCTGATTTTGCTGGTTTTCTGTGAAGGGTGCTGCAAGTGCAGGCTTTTGGACATTAGGCATCAACGTGAGTTGCAAAGCTTCTGGTTTAATAGAGTATCTTGGCGGTATATATGTAGGAGCTGGGTGAGGAGAAATAGTGAAGGAAATGTTTTGGGTTGAGCTGGAAGCTGAACTTGTGTTAGGAAGAAGGCTAAAGGTATTTCCTAAATTGACCAACACGCTTCTTTATACCACATTCTTCTCGCTATCCTCATTTTGCGCTTGCACCAATCCTACACCGATGTTGAATGATTCAAATCTTTTTGCCATTGTATTTTGTCCTTAACGCAGATTCGCAGCCAACACAATGTTCAATGCTAGACAACCTCTAAAGAATTAAAACTAAACAAGTAGAAAATAAATTCAAGTAATTCTCTTAGCATCAAGTAATCGCAAATAAATTCAAAAGCGAGCATATTACAAATAAATTCAAGTAAATCACTTAGCAAGTAAGCAAGCAAACGACTTACAAAGTTTTAACACCAGCATTAATAACACGTCCTAATATGCAGGGACCTCTTTATGCCAGAGGTAGGCCTAACGCCACATATTCGAGATTATGATAGAGGGATCCATGCCATTTGAATAAGACACTTGAGTTTGGGAATAAAAGGCCCAAGTGTAGCATCATGTTCAAATTAGGGTGTTTTTAATCAAGTGCAGCCTGAAACATATAGCAACAGCTATTTCTTCAAATAAGCATCTGTTCCTTTTTTAAATAGGCAGTAACTCAGTCACCAAAACATAACAGGAACTCAAGGGCGGGAACTGATTTTGTTCCTCATCTCCTATTGAAATGTCGCAACTGGACACTACGATACAACAAGTTCCTACCTTTAAATGCTATAATAATAGGCTTGGCACATCAGCTATCCGCCAACGTATAACAGTTGCAAGAACGCAGCAAAATGAGTTCAGAAACCATCAATTGTATACCTCATCAAGTGTAGTTATTTGTTCGTTTTTCAGCAAAAAGTGGTAACAATAGGCAGCCACAGACAGCAGCTGCTAGATAGCAGCAAAATGCAGTAATAAAAGAAACTGTAGGCAGTCACAAATGGCACCAAGGATAGCATTAAAACTTTGAGAGGACAGCCACTATTTTCATCAATATGAGGCCACGAGTTGACCCGAAATACCGCAGAGATGAGTCGGAATATAGAAGCAAACAACAGCTGAAAGTTTAGCACATTCCCTCAAAATGTTTACCAGAAAATTGATTCATAAAAAACTACCCAACCAGCTTGATATGCAGCAGTTGTTTCATCTTAACTGTAGCATTGGGACATCAATTATAACATCTGTTTCGCCTCATAAAATGCAGCAAACACACAGCAGCCATTCTAGCTAAATGAAACAACTCCGTGACAGCGAACTGAGGCTTGTTGTCGTCTCGAGTCTCCGAATCCTCATGACATCCGCTGAAATCGCACATAGAGCCCAGATCACAATACTTTAAAAGCATTGAAAAACGCAGCAGTCGTCGTCCTCAAATCACAACTGCAGGGAGTGCAACAAGTGCAGCAGAGTAGCAACAATAGCTAGCAGCAGTTTCCCTCGAAGGTGACAACAAGGTGACCTCAAAGTTTAGCCAAAATTCGGCTCAACAGTGCAGCAAATTTGCTTCAAGTGTAGCAATAACGAATAGCAGTAGTAGTTTAAGCGGCCCGACCACATTTCAAGTTTCAAAATATGCCAGCTGCTCAGTAGCACAATCAACAACCCAACCTTGGTAAGAAGGCAAGCAAAACAGTATAGCAGCCAAACACAACAGTCTTGTATAAATATGCAGCCACAAGTTGGCTCAAAATGCTGGCGATATATCACTACCGAACTGAGGTATGAATTGCCAAAATGCGGTGTCTCCTTGCCACAAAATATAGCAGCAATTTAGGTTCAAAGGCAGTAGCAATTCAGGTTTAGAATATAGTAACTCGTGGCCAAAACAAATCAACGGAATGGCCAAAATGCAGCTAGAGTAGTATCTGTTACTTTCATAAGGAGAAAGATGACATTATCAGAATATAACAGCTAAGGTGTAGCAGACTTTAGTGCAACATAGCAGCTCCAGCTTCAGTTTAACAACTCAAATGCAACCTTTGTTCTTTAAAACCCGAAACTCAAAAGGTAACAGCAACAGAGGGGTAAGTGCAGCAGCTGAACATGGCAATTGTCCTCACAATATATGATAACAACTTAGTCAACAAATCATGGCAACAAACGCATCAAGTAAGAAATCAAACGTAGCAACTCAAGGAGGTTTGTGGACTCCCCGGTCATGCAAAGAAGAAAGGGGTGAAGAATGAGTATCAAGAATTCCCTATCAGCTTAAAAGAATACTAAGTAGCCAATCACTGGAAATAATTATCAGAGAGTCAAAACAACCTCAACACTTTTCAAAAATAAAGTAAACCTAAAGACTGACCATGAACATCAAACTACATCATCAAACTCGAAAGACAAAAAAAGAAAGCAAAGGGTTTCACGTCAATTCCATTTATCATGACAAGGGTGCTTATTTACTACTTTACAGTAATCAGTGATACTTAACAGATTCCTTGGATAATAGGGAAAAAGATGAAAGAATCATGCATACTGACAGTTAGTAGTTTGATCCAACTTAATTCATGAAAATGACATTTTCACTGGTTTCAATTGGAGATTATCAAGGCGCACATAGCAGTCGAAGTTTATGCATATTGAGTGCAGACTTGTAATTTTAAAGAAGACATGATGATACTTGAGTCATTTTAGCACAATTCAGGCAAAGGGCAATTTCAGAGGGTCAGACAAGGCATGCTTCAAAGTATTAGAGAAAAGACAAGCTTCAGGCTACTTTACAGTCTTATATACAGATTCTAGGACATTATTTCCCAACACACCAATCATACAGACATTATCAATGTAGCTTATGTTTCTTTAAACTCAACAGCACCAACAGTGTATCTTTTGTAAAACAAAGCAATAACTCAAGTCACAAAAAAATGCATCTGTTTTTTCCAGAATTCAAAGTATAGCAAGTGTGATTTCAATGCTCAAGAACACAACAACAATTTTACCCCTAGAGCAGCACTGGTATCAAATAGGGTAACCACTTTTTTTTTTCCAATGTAGCATATGATTCCTTAAAGTACAACAGCAAGTCCATTCAAAAGGTGGTTAACAGGTGTTTTATCATAAATACCAGCAATCAGATAGCAACAGTCACAGAGAGCAGAAAACTGTCAATAATTCAACACACAACCCTGGTTCCTCAAAAGCAACCAAAGTACGATATTCTCAAAGGCAATGAAACAATTCGCTTCATCTTAGTCAAGTAATACATGGTGGCCCCTTGTACAGCCACAGAGAAAACAACAAGAACTAGTAGCAGCTATTCATAGCAAGTGCTTGCCTCAGGAGGACAACAACTTGTATTAGTGGTCCCAGGTTCAGCAGAAACTCATGATCATTTTGGGATTGGGATATTCCCCAAGTCATGCAAAGAAAGAGAGGGGTAAAGAAGGAGTATCGAGAATGACACATTTTTAACAAGCTAACAACAAGTGGAGTATCAAGTAATTCACTTTGAAGGATTTTCATGACTTAAACTAATTTTGAAAATAATTAAAATGACAAAAGGGGTAAACTCAGATTTCAAGAGTATCCAAGCAGGTTCAAAATATAGCCAAAATGATTAGGGACAAGAAAGAGTCTGGGAACTTATATCAAAAGAACAACTATTAAGATGCACCTTTATGCTAAACATGGGTTAATATTTTTTTTTGTTTTTTGAAAATGTAACATTAAAACATGGGTTAATATTAATGACAAGGAACCAAACATCTTCACACAATCACTCCAACACTTCAAACAAACGACATCTCTTAATCTACCTTCAAAGGAAATCACTCAAACAATTATTATTTAGAAGTGGAGAACCTTCCACCCCCTAGTCACCTTATCCTTTTTACATCCCTTGAGCAGTTTAACATAGGAGATAAGACTTATTATGTTGTTTACGTTTGGCCAGTGGAGAGTAAGCAAGGCATGGCTTAGACAAGTTTTCAAAGCTGAAGGAGGTATGAACAGACAAGATCAAAAATCATTTTTTTTATTAAACAAACAACCATACTATAATGCAATAAACAAAGCCAGCAACTATATAAAGGAAGAAGAGATTAAAAGACTAACACCTCTTATTGCAAATGATAGAGGCCAACAAAAATATAATGAAGTAGAAACTGATTGTTTCTTTTAACTAACATCATAAATAATTTTTCAGCCATGATACTTGAAATCAGAGAGGGAGGCATTGTAACAAACATTTGAGCATATACTGTAATGTCAAACAGCAGAGGTAACAACTTATGCTTTCTAGATGAACAAAACTCATTCAAACCTTCAAACATAGTTCAAATACAAATTTGAAACAAAATCTCAAACTTTCCTAAGAACATCAAACTTGATTCCTTCAAACTTAGATTCCCAAACTCGACATGTCATGATTAAGCTTGGATCCTTCTATCATTATCGCGTTACACATAATATGCTTGTTGGTCGTTGGGTTATGAAACCCGTCGACAATTTGGTAGGTTTCCTAATTGTGGAGTCGATACCAAGGACCGACCCACCTAAGGCTTATGCATGCATGACTTAATAAAATTGGTGGCAAAGCTCTATCTTAAGGTTTTCTAAGATTTGGCTTTCTAGACACAGGGTCCCGAGCGGACTACTCGAGTGAGAAGGCTACGCGATCACCGTTATTCGGACACCCCGCGCATACGCCAACTCTCCTAAAATTTGGATTCTACGAAGAAATTTGCGGGTGCGCTAAACACACCTCGCGTGTACGTGTGATAGTGTGAGTTTTTCAGAAATGGAGGAAATATAAACGGAATGCCAGTTTAAGGAAAGCAGTAACATAGAAAACTTGTCATAATAAAGCAGCCATTTAAAAGCACATAAGAAAACAACAAAGCAAAAATAAAGGCAAAACACCCAAAACATCCAATTAATTAATTATAAACCTAAGTTGTTATGGTTAAGAACCTAAGTTTCCCCAGCGGAGTCGCCAAGATGTTATACCCCATTTTAACTGGGTTGAAATTAGAGTACAACATATTGGAGATTCCTATTTTGCTTATTTTATTCCTGACAGATTAATGCTTCAAACAAATAACAGATTAATAGTTCAAGCTGCTCTGAACTACATTACTATACTTGAATAATAGACATAATGGGATAAAGACTAGCAGCTAAATATACATGAAACTAACACCTCAAACTACCTTAAAACATTAACACGAAACATGGAGGCAAATCATCTAAGCAGCTAACATGAGATCATACTGTTGAATACTAACCACTATATTAAGCGAGAAATCGAAACAAACGAGTAAGAATTAAAACACACATAGGAAAACAATAAAATTAAAAGGAGATGAAGATTACCAACTAAACAATACAATACGGCTGGACCCGAAACAATGCTAAAACGCTAATGCACCTAAACATGCTTGCAACAATTAACAAACATAACGAAATAAGAACGACAACCAACACACATAAGCAGATATTGAACTAGTAATTAAAAGTTACCACAATACCATCCTAGAACACAGCTAAGCGGGGAAACAACTATAAATTCAAGATAACTAAAAAAAGAGAAGCTTCACTAACCTTCTTCGGGTGCAGCGAAGTGGGTGCGGAGGGTTTCCAATCTACTCGAACACTATCAAATCCAAGCTTGCGATGTTCGGATTCAAAGCAGTACCAAAGCAAACGAAAACAACAATTGATTTGGGTATTCTTGACCCGATATGCGGAAGTAAAGCTGATGTACTAATATTGCTTAGGGGATTTTGCTACTGGAAAAACTTCTTTTTCAGAACTTTAATTTTCAGGGGGATTTTTGCGACCTCCAACCTCTACGATTCAACTAACCACTATTTATAGGGTTTTTGCTCTTTTGGCGTTGAAGAAAGAGGGAGGGGCGGGAGAGAGAGAATAACGGGGGACAAAGGGAAGTGGGGGATAGCGGGAATTGGGGGGAAAGAAGAGCGAGAGAGAGGCGGCTAGGGTTTTCGAAGGAGAGGAGAAGGGAGAAGAGAAGAGGAGCGTGGGGGGGGGGGGGGGGATGCGGCTCTAGGAAAATGAGAGGAACCCTAGTGGTTCCTTTTTGTTCAAATGGAATTGGGTCGGGTCAAATGATTTAATGGATTGGGTCGATTTTAAATGTGGGCTGGGGTGAATTAAAATGGGTAGTGGGCTATGAAAATTGTTTTGGGTTAATCCGAAAATATTGGGGGTGAATTGGGCTCGTATTTGGACTAATAATTTGGCTGATGAAAGAACCAATTTGGGTTTCTAATTTCAAATAAAAGATCCATTTTAATTAAATATATACTAAGTGTGTTAAAATATAAAATATGTAATTATTAGTGCTCAGGTAATAAAATTATATGACGTTGTAATAGCCGTGCAATAATGTTTTGAAAACAAATAAACGCTATCATTTAATTGTGCGAAATAAATGCGATGCGTATGCATGAGGTGGTAAAAAAAATGCTGAAACGCAAATTATGATAATACTGGTAATAATAATAACAAATAATAATAATAATAATAATAATAATAATAGTAATAATAATAATGGTAGTAGTGACGGTAGTAAAAGATAATGACAGGATAATGAAATGCCGGTATTAATAAAAGCTAATAATTATAGGAAAAAATGCATATAATTATTTTTTAAAGTTGCCAAAATATTGGAAGCGAAAAATAGGTATTTCGGAGGAAAGGTGGGACAAAATTGGGTGTCAACAGGGAGGATGTTACATTCGTACTTTTTTACGTTAAGTTTCATCGTAAGTTATTGACGTACGCTCAGAGAGTGAGATTATCTTTGAGGTTACAAGTGCTTAAACCATGTTTAACAAGTGTTAAACAAGTGTTGTGAAGATTAGAGGTTAAACAAATCAAAAGGATTAAGTTCCAACGAAGTCCTACGTTTGGTCATGAGTTACTACAGGGTTTGGCCCAACTTTCTGTGGGTGTATCTCCAATTGTATGAAGAGTTATGAGATTCTTGACCTATCCCAATTCAATTTCATCGAGTCTAGTTTCCAACACATCAAACCGTTCGCCAATCGCAGCCCTGTACAGAAAGTTATGCCTGTTTTAAGAAAACGCTGCAGAGCAGTCCCTATTTATAGCCAAATGTACGAACCGCGAATAAGAACTATGGCTCATAGATTTGGACGTGAAATTAAGGTATGGAAGTTGTATTTGGATGTATAAATTGGTGGTTCACCTTTCACTTCATTTTTCAAGTTTTCCAAATCTAAAACACTCCAAAATCCTCTCAGAGTGTCCCTATATGATCTAAGAGTAAAATCCAAGGTAAACAACGTGAATCAAACATCGGATATCTCGTGGTGCTAGTTAGATTATTTCTCTTCTTCTTGTGGCTGATTTGAAGGATTCTTCAAAGTGAAGAAAGCTCAAGTTAAGAGCCATTCTTGATGTTTTAGGTAAGATTATAACTCTTCTACATGTACTTAAGCTTATAGAGGTCGTAGCTACATTGTTAGATAAGAATATACGTGAGGACTTGTTTGGTCGTTATAGGTATTTTACCTCTTTTACCCTTATTGACCATTTCCCTACCTTTTTTAGAGTGGTTTTGACTTATGGGGATGGGTAGCGCTGTTTTCAAGGTAATCAGGATTGGTTTGAGGAGTTTAGAAACCCTTAAGTTGAGTAAGCGAAAAAGTGTTGACTAATAATTGACTTTTAGGTATTAGTATCTTTTTGGGATTTCTGACGGTTCCAGCGGGTCCGGATGGGTGATTTTGACTTGGTAGGATGGTTGGTTCAGTTCCCGAGCACTCGGGGGTATTTTAGGCCTTTGGTTGGAAAATTGGTTTTGGGAGTTTGGGGTTGACCGGGTCAAGATGACCTCTTTTGGAAAATTCGAGTACGCAAGCGGTTCGTAGAGTATTCTACGATAGAAATGCATATTTGGTTTGTGTGCGGGGGAAGAGGGGGGGGGGGGGCAGGGGGTCTTGAGTGATTTTCGCGTGTTTGGTTGAAATTCGAGGAAAACCAGATTTTCTGGTGTTTCAGGCATTTGGTTTCCTTCTTCGCGTTCGCGAGAAGAGAGACCAGGTGGGGTCACGCGAAGAAGGATCGATCTGAAACAGTAAATAAATCCCAACTTTGGGATTTAGACCTCATTTTCTCATAACTTCTTCTCTAGAGCTCGGATTTGGGGGGAAGTTCGGATTTGAGGGGAAGTCAAGTGCTAAATTGAAGAATCATTGTTGGGGTAAGATGCTAACCTTTATTTCATCTTTTTCCTTTGATTCAATCCATTAGTTAGTGATTACTTCATACTTGGGGTTTAGTAATTTGGGGGTTTTAGCCTTAACTTAGAAATTAGATAATTCTTGTAATTGGAGACTAAATCTTGTGGGGTTTTGTGTGATTTCCTAGATTTAGCTTGTTTAAGCTTTGAGTAAACTATTCTTAACATCAAATCTCCTAATCAATCCACGTTTTGATGAATTGATTTTTGGGTTTTATCACCTTTTGAGATTAAAGTAATTAACGGAATTGAAGGCCTATATAGGGTTAGAATTTGATGATATTAAGGATTATAACTAACTAGATTATGGGTAACGTAATTTTGCCCTTAATTTTCGATTTCTCCCTTAGGGCTCGGTATAGGTTATTTGGGGTTCCGTACTAAATCTTAGTAATATGGGTGTCATTGAAATTGTGTGACCGCGTAGAATCTTATTTGATATTATTAATCTTGGACTCTTGATAAATTATCGTTTTGACCCTCGGGGTTTAGAAAAGGGTTTCCGAGTTGATTTTTTTGAGCCAAACTTCTTCTATAGCTTTATGGGTACCTTTAGAATCGTGTGTTAACGTAGAATTCATGATTTTTAGACTTTGCTCATTCTGAGGCGCTTCAGAAGGGGAAGGCTCAGGTCTGATTGTTCGTAGCACCCACTCCACATCGAGGTAGGTTACGGCTTACTTTTGTTAGGCTCCAGTTAGAGAATCACATATAGTAGTAGAGATTGACGAGGAAAGCATGATAGGCCTTCGGGCATGGTATGGAGGTGAAATCCAATTAGGTTGGTATTGTCAGCTGTTATGTGGGCTTGTCGACATATGTGTTTATATTGTGATTATTGCTTACCCGTATCTTCATCTCATAATAACTCACTTATCTCATGAAAAGGAAGGTTAATACGAACGATTAAGCCGCGATCAGTACTATGACTTGTGTATGTTGATTTCATGATTTGTGGAAATTGTTGAGTGTTTAAGGACATAGTTATGTAAATCCATCTCATTCTATCATGTCATCGATTATGCGTGATTATTGATGCATTCACTCATACATTCATGCATGATCACTTATTTGGAAAATATTATGAAGGAAAAAGGGTAAGTTGAGGTAACATATTAGTGGATCGGGTTGCACGCTGCAACAGTGGATCGGGTTGCACGCCACAATAGGTACATGGACTTAGCGAGTCCCCTATGAGTCATAACTATTGATGGCGAGATTCCCTTAGCATGTGTGTACGTTATTTGAGAGAGATGGCCATTGCACTGCATCTCATACATCCATTCATATATCTTTGTGGAACTGATGATTTAACTGTTACTGGGTAGAGTTCATGCTTCATTTGATCCTTTATCTGAAATGTGACTACGTGGTTGTATCTGGTCGTCTTATCTGTTTTGCTTGTTGATTTTTATTTCTTATATGCGTTATCTAATCGTTGTCGGCCTATGACGCTTACCAGTACTAGTGTTGTACTGATATGCACTTTTGTTGAGTGTAGAGTACGATCCAAGCTCCAGTTCTATGGCCCGTGACTGATACGCAAGGATGACATCCTTCGGTCATTCAGTGTGAGCTACTTGGTCATCCGTGGCTCCTGAAGGACCCTCTTTTATTTACTTCTGTATTTGCATTCGACATTCAGTATATAGCCTTCGGGCACTTTCAGACTTGTATTCCATATTGTATTTAGCGCTCTTGTACCCCTTGACCAGATTTTGGGGATGTTGGGATAATTCTAGTTATGTTAAGTGTTTAAGACTTGATAACTTAATCTTATTTAATTTTTCCGCGTGTTTAACTTGTTTCTACAATTTGGGAATGTGGTTCGCCTACTCGGGGGATAGTATAGGGGCCACCACGACCCGCGATTTAGGTTGTGACAGTATTCGTCATTCTTTTAGTGTAAATATCAGTTATATGTATTTGACTGATTGTATTTTTGGGGAAAACCAGATGTATTTGACTGTATGTGTTGTTTGAATGATCTCTATACACATGTTTGTATACAATTTTTTCGAGTAAATACAGTGTATTTGAAATTTTGTTGTTTGTATACAAATTTACCCCTGTCATTGTTTGATATTGCCGATTTACATTTTTGAATACACCCGAATACACTCTATAGCAGTGAAATACTAGCCAGTGACAACACAAATACATTCAGATACAGTCGAATACATTCAATCTTGCAACATCCGGCAGCGACCTTGCTGATCGGAGCTCGAATACATTCAAATACAACCAAAATAAAATGATAGATCAATATATAAATACACTGGAATACACAGCTCCGTCGTGTATTTAAATGCATTGGAATACAATCATTTTGAATACAGATGTATTCATGAAATTAAGGTTGTATGTATTCAAATACATTCAAATACACGCAACATCAAATAAGGTTAGATACAATTGAACAATGTATTCAAATACACTCAAATACACACGAAATGTCCTGAACTAGCTATGAACCGTATATTTATAAAAGATAGCTACGATTCGTTAAGAGTTTCTGAAATATAGCTATTTGTGTAAGTTACCCTTATAAAATTTCGTTGATCTAAATGGGCCGGCAGTATTTAGGCCTGAAATTCAGTAGGCCAGACTCCAGAGCAAGTCACAAACTGGTTCTGCAACGTTGGTCCATAAATGGCTGAATTCGATAACATTCACACAACCATGTTTCTTTGATCAGAAATCTAGATGCTCACAACTTGGGGTGTCAAATATCCTTTCAATAAATTTTCAAACACTTGACAATTTATTTTAAAAAACTGGTCTAAAAAGTGGTAGTCTATACAATTTTTACCACAAATTTAAATTAATTGGAAAGCTAAAGCGGACGCCCACCAACGAATAAAAAATCAAAAAATATATCCCAATTAATTACTCTAGGAGATAATTAAAGTTAAAAGTACTTCACTAGTCATATTCATCTAACTAAAACCATTGATCTTCATAAAGATAAACATTCCGCATGAAGCCACAAACAAAGTCATGCAAATGAGACCCAAATAGGATAAACCCCACAAAAATCCAATTGAAACCTAATAACAATAATTGCATGATCCAAACATAGGGGTGAGAATCTAAATTCATCAAAGAGTTTTTTTTTTTTTTTTGTATGAATTGAATCTTTACATACTGTGACGACACCTTAGCCACTCTTAGTGATAAATCCACTTAATCAAGAAGTGCATTTGAGAGTAAAATGGAAAAGGAAAATGCATAAAGTTGGGAAAGTATGACGTATTTTTCCATATATTTTTACAACCAAACAGAGAATATGAAAGGGAAAATCACTAAGGAAAATCATAAGCTATCCATTGAATTTATATTTATATATAGGTAGGCACCACCATGTTGTTATTGTATCTTTACACATAATTTCAGCACCATGACCAAATTAAATTGGTATCCTTAATCTTATCTACTGGCTAAGTGGAAAATTATACTTAGGTTAATTTTGACTTTTAAAAAAAAAAAATTATGCACAACTTTAAAACGTGAAATATTTAATCTAAATGTGGAATTAGTTCTACTGGCTCTTGTTTTCAAGGGCCATTTGCAAGAATGGCTTCTTTGAACCCACTTAACAAAAATTTTAAAAATGGTATTTGTTGCTCATCGGGCATAAATTGTGGGTATAATTAGATTTGCAAGTTCGCAATATTTCAATACAGTGAAACCTGTTCTGTTGGCCACAAGTTATGCCTATTAAGCAAAAATTGCATGTGTTGATCAATTGTTATATAACTGAAACTCATGCCTTATAGGCAATACATTACACCATCTTCACTTTTGTAACTTTTTGTTTGGTACATTAACGTGTATCTAGAAAAAGAATGTTACTATTAGTTCTTTGGAAGCTTCTATACTTTAGGCATCTATATCTTTGGATATATCACATTCTATTTGTAAAGACAGGATTGGGTTTGACGGGTGGGAGGGGATATGGGTATCTGGAAAAGTAACACCCAATAAAGCCCACTTGCAAGAAATATTCATCACTTTGTCTAAGAATAACTAATTTATATGTAATTAAAGTAGATGTGGACCAACCTCCACACAAGCCTGAATAGCAAAATATCAACATGAGGAAAAGAACTGAAAAGAAAAAAGAAAAAAACAAGAGGAAACGAAAGGAAATTTATCAGACAATCAGTGTTTAAAGACAATTAGTGTTTAAACCAAACTAAGTTTAACTTTAGCATATAAAAATTAAAACGAGAATATAGATTGTTTGACCATACATAATTAAGTGTACATATAAAATATAGATGTTATCTTATATTTATTGATTTGATTTGAATGTCGTGTGCAAATTAATTTTTTCCCACTGTGATTATGGAGCATAAATGGAAAGTGACTTGTCAGAAATTTTTGTCAGATCTGCGCATAATATTACAAAAGGCCCTGTTGGACTAAACAGCTTCAATGTGGTGCATTGTCCCTATGTATTCCAACTACAAATCACAATATTATTATTCTTTTCTGTTCTAACCTTTATTTCCTATAAATAAATAAATAAATTGTTTAAAGCATGAGTTGTTCTTTGGTACCAAGCAAAGGACCAAGTATTGAAAACCAAGCTGAGCAACCCCAAGTGAGACAATCTTGAATTAGTTAGTCGCTATTAGAAGGCGGAGTCAGAATTTAAAGTTTATGAGTTTAGGAATTTATCTTTTTAAAATTATATATTGAGTTCTAAATTATTTTTTAAGACAAATACAATGCTTAGGCCAAGAATACTGAATTCGGCCAAACTCATATCTTGGTCTCCAGCTCCACCCTTGATCACCATAATTTATAATAGGGACAATACCACTTTTAATCTAAAGTTCTTGGTAAATTTTATTTTTAGTCCATGTGATATACGATTTTAACACATTTAGCTTTCACTTAGTTAAAGTGCATGAAGAAAAAAATATTATATTTGACTATTTATAAAGTTATATTTACCGTCAAATTTAAAGTAACAATAATAACTTAACATAATAACTGAGTAATTAGGTGGTGGAAGGGTAGTAATTATGATAAATTTGTGAATATTCAAAAGCAAAGGGGTTAAAAGGGCACAATTTAATTAATGGAAGGTTAATGTGTTTAGTTAGATATCATAGGGTCTAAAACCATACTTCACCAATAACTGAGGGACTAAAAGTTCTACTAACCCTTCACTATAAGAAGGTTGACGTAATTAAATTTAGAACTGCATGCACATATTGATTCATATTTTTAAATTAAAATTTACATATGTAAAAATTACACAAAATTATAATTAATAATTTTTTTGTAATTTAATTAATTAGTACTATCCCTGAAAGTATGTCGCAATTTCTTTGATGACTCATTGAAAGGTAGTAACCTCAATTATGTGACAACGTTGTTTGCAAAGTCCATATTAAACTTGACATCATTGTCTAAGTCATTATCATCACTTCCTTCACTTATGGAAAGGAAATTAATGGGCATTTTCACCAGGGAAGTTTCTTTCATTCTAGCTCTCTTAGCTCCACATTGAAAGTTTATAATTAAAAAAAAAAAAGTAAAGTGTAGTGATATTCTTAATGGTGGGAGGCTCTCTAGGAAAATCAAGTGAACTTGGCCAAACCTGATAATATCCCATTATATTAAGAATATCTTTGGGTTGGATAATTAACCCAAAACTACTAAAACTCTCGTTACCAAGGAATATAATTTAGGAGCTCGAATTTGAAACCTAATGACCGGACTCCAACCATCCATGGTGTAATAAAATGGAGTCATCTACACCTCTGAAAACTCAATATGAAACAAAAGGTATCTTAATATATTTCCACTGCCCGGATTGCATGTTTTGAGAAAAATTGCTTCAAAGTCATAGGTATCATGTCACGCCCCAAATCTGGAGTGGCGTGACCGGCACTCGATGCCAACCTAGGTCCGAGCAAACCACTCTAAATCTGAAACTCTGGGAGTAACACCCAACTTAAACCAATAAGGCTTACCTGCACACAAACAATACCAATAAGCCAGCGAGGCTGTAATCTGAATATATATATATATATTGACCATCTCGTTTGAACTGGGCACACGCACCTAAAATATAAATACACAACTGAGCAAGCCGACGAGGCTGCCATGTATGTTGTACAACAAAATGAGAGCCAACAAGGCTACATAACACCCCAACTACATACAACTGTCTACAGACCTCTAAGGAACACGAGCTATAGAAGGACAGGGCATGGCCCCGTCATACCCATATAAACATGTCAAAAAATCATACCACAAATGGACTGCAGCTCCGGACCAAGTGGAGCGCACAAATTCCGGCTGAGTGGAAGGCCTACTGAGCTGGATCGTCTGTCCGATTACCTGAACATGCAGGCATGAACACAGAGCCCCCAAGCAAAAGGGATGTCAGTACAAAACAATGTACCGAGTATGTAAGGAAAGATAACAACTGAAATGAAATAACAAACTATACTCTGGATATCTCAAGAAAGCATCTGGAGGTACTCTACCTGGGTTGCCTTTCACTTGAGGCAAGATAACATAATTCTATAGATATAACTCTGTGACTTGAAGGTCAGGCATAGATAACATAACTCTATAAATATAACTCCGGGACTCGAAGGTCAGGCATAGATAACTCCATGACTCATAGGCCAGGTATAATCAACTCCATGACCCGTTAGTCAGGTATAAGAAACTCGATGACCCGTAGGTCAGGTATAATAAACTCCATGACCCGTAGGTCAGGTAACAACTCCATGACTCGTAGGTCAGGTAACAACTCCATGACCCGTAGGTCAGGTAACAACTCCATGACCCGTAGGTCAGGTGTAATTAACTCCATGGCTCATAGGCCAGGCAACAACTCCATGGCTCATAGGCTAGGCATATGCAAACATATAATGATAACTTAAAGGCAACATAATAGCCTGTAAACAACATGTACACTAGTTATTGCTTTTATCATTCTATCATCGTATATAACCCAACTATTCTTATAGCCGTCCTTAACTGGAGAGAATTATTACAATAGGGTTATGGTAACCTGAGTATAATCTTCATGAATAGCACATCTTGGTGCGACTAGTCAAAGTGTCTCAATAGTAGAAATCATGCCAAAGAAAAGAAGGAACAACCTTAACATACCTGGGAGCTTATTTCTTGACTTTTCAACTTACTTCCCGTCTTGCAATCCACATAAGATCATTAGTGATCTCGTAATCTACACATAAAGCCAGTCATACTATTGTTAGGCTTATCGTCATATGTTTGTCTTAAGCCTTCAAATTAAATCCCCTTAAAATTTGCCGAAATTCGGGCAGCATCTCTCCTGTTTATATTCCTAGCCCGAAATCACAATACCAACAGCTAACACAACAACAACAACAACACTAACACTAACATCATCATCATCAATACCAAAATATTCCATAAAAAATCCCACACGATGTTTATCAATATACAATAACAATATACACTTCCTTTCTTCCCAATCAAGAAGCATAATCTCATCAACACACCAACAAAATTAGATACCATCCATAAACATGGAAATTAGCCCAAAAACACTGCCACAACATGCTCAAAATAGTCCATAAATTCAACAACCACAACATAACACTTTATGACCTTTCCTCCATAACTATTTTCACTTTTAAAACTTGCTAAACCTTCAAATCAGCTCAACATAAGAGACAGGATGAAGAACACACCTTATATTTGAAGAACTTTAGCCACACCAACTTTCTTCAAGACCAAACCCACCACAACATCAAGTAGAAACAAGAACAATCACTTTTTATGAACTAGTTTGGTGTAATCTTGTTGGATTCTTGATTTAAGAGGCTATAGGTGTTTAAGAGAAGTGTATGGAGGTGTCTAGAACTCCCAAGAAGTGTAAATGATGAAAAATATGGAATAATAGGGTATTTATACCCCTTGAGGGTTGGTTCCACCGACTTTCCAAGTGGGGCCCTGTTACACCTCGTAGTCTTGTACGTGAAATCTATTAGGCATTAGTTGTTTAAGTGTAGACGTGGAGCATTTCCTAGGATATGGGAGATTGTATGCATCTATATCATGGTTACGAGGGTTTAAGTTCATATAATAAGCTATGAAAGACTCTGAGACCAAGCAAATCAAGGAAAATAAGTTTGTCGAAAATTTGAAAAAAAAAACCGAATCAAGGATATAGAATTTTGGATCAACTTTGGAGGGGTATATCTCCATGTATATTAGGAGTTTTAAGGTATTTCAAAATCCTAAAATGAAGTTCGTAGAGTCTAGTTTCCAATGCAACAACCCGCTCGTCGATAGGACATCGAGTACAAAATTATGAACGTTACAAGTTAGGCTAACAGAGCAGAAACATCACTGCTACAGTGCCGCTACAGTACTACCGACTTTTAGCCACTATAAAAGGGTTAAAAACCCCATTTTTCTCCATCATAAACTTCTAAAAATTTCCAGAAAATTCGGCAAGTAAGAGACTCTTATATCACATAAAAGGTGAGGATTTTGAGTAAATTTCAAGTTACGGCGTATTAATCCAGGTCCGAACAATGTGTAGTCTCGATTATAATTTCATTCTGTGTTGGAGTTGGCTTGGAAACAAAGTAAATATTGAAGATCTTGCTACTCTAGTAAAGATAAGGTATGAATCATTGAATCTCTCTCTTTATTAACATTGATTTAGGAATATTTATGAGAATAAAAGTTATAGTTTGTTGTGTTGATGTTGTTGGCTTATGGATTGAGCTTTGAAGAGAGTTTTGGATGAAAATCTACATATTTATCTTGTAGAATATTGAGGATGTTGTTGTTGGTATTGTTTTGGTATTTGGAGGAAGTCGATGATATAGGGGAGATGCTACCAAATTTTCGTAACCCAAATTAGTCTTCCATAATTAGTGCTTATAAGTTGATGGAAATATGATGAAAGTATGATTAAAGATATATTTCTCGATATATAGGCTTAGGTGAAGGTCAAGCGTCGGTGTAAGGAATTCTTTAAGTTGTGGCTTGACGGATAAGGTATGTAAGGTGTCCGTTTCCCTCTTTCTTTGGCACGAATCCAACTAGAATATAAACACGAGCGTTCCATAATAAATCCACTCCATTCCCATGTTTTGTATTTCAAATCTTAATTTCTTGTTATTTTATTGATTCTTAAAATATTATTTTACTTATCATCATCGATTACTTCTTTGGACTCGATACGAATTCCATAAGCTATTCGGAGGCTACCGACCTTATCTCACTCCGAAAGGCCAAGGTCAGATCATTGACTTCTCATACATGGTATATACAAATAAATAAATGTATTGCACTATTTTACTACACCGTGCCGCGCTATAGTCGGTCGGGCATGGCGCGTAAATGCGCACACCACTGCAGTGGGCATGTTATGATATTGCCCCGGACGCAGGAGGACCGGACGCGGGCTAATGATGATAACACCGAGCCTTAATGGCCGGGCATGATTTTATACATATAACACCGAGCCTTACGGCCGGGCATGGATACTATCTGTTACGTACATATATATATATATATATATATAAGCATACCAATGATTTTATCCTGCATTGTATTTTGTGCTACTTCCAGATGTTCGGTTTTCTTTTGCCTTTATTAATGTTACATTATATCTTAATTATGAGGTTACCCTCCTGCCTTACATACTCAGTACTTTTATCCGTACTGACGTCCCATTGCATGGGATGCTGCATTTCGTGCTGCAGGCTCTGATAGAGTTATCGAGTAGCAACCGCAGTAGAATTTTTCAGCTTCAGCGGTGTTAGCAAGTGCCACTACTCCGGGCTTGCTATCTTTTGATACTTTTCTGTTAGTATAATATATGTTCATATGTATACTCTTAGAGGCTCATGGACATAGTGGGATATGTAAATATTATGTATGGCCTTGTCGGCCTTGTTTTGGGTTCTTGATATTTTCTGATAGCCTTGTCAGCTTCATGATATACGTTATGTTATGACGACCTTGTCGGTCCGCATATGTACATATGTGTTGAATTATCGGAGATTTCTATGTTGGGCCTTTTCTGCGTGCAGGTGTTCTCTAAGTTATGATATGTGATGTTCAAAGTAACTATTAAGTCAGGTGGTTTCGACCTACGGGTCGGAGCCCGTCATACTCCTCATTAGGGGTGTGACAGGCCCGCGGGGATCCATTTAGCAGCTTGGAGACTTATCTTGAAATGCCCATAACTCCTTACTCTGATGTCGTTTTGACGAACGGTTTATTGCATCGGAAACTAGCTTCCTGAACTTCAATTTAGGCTTTTGTTTCACTTCAAAACTCTTGATATACTAGGAGATATGTCCCTCTAAAGTTGACCCAAAATTTCTGTCCAAAATTCTGCCAATGTTTTTCTAAATTTTTGACAAACTTATTTTCTTTGATTTGCTTGGTCCGGAGTCTTCCGAAACTCTCCATACATGATATTTATCATTAATCATACTTGATAATGGTCATGTCCTTTGGTTCCAAGATTGTCCTTCCCGGTTACGACCTACGAGATCGTAATTCATCTTTACTTCATTGTTACGTACTTCCCATGGCTTGTACCTTTCAAAACTTCATGGGACGTCTCCGATACTCTATTAATACGGTGAAGTACATGGCGTGATTATGCTCTGAAAGTGCGAGGTGTAACATCCTTCCCCCATTAGAAACATTCGTCCTCGAATGTTGTAGCTTGCGAGCTTACGATGCTATCATTAATTTCTTTAAATGATTTTCCTCATTTAGTTCCTGATCTCCTAGTTCTTATACTATGAGCTCATTAGTCTTCTTTCATATTCTCCCAATTCTTTGTCGAACTCATTCATTAGTTCCATATTCTCATGTTCTTATGTATGTACCCAGTGGTCAACTGGTATCTAGCTACCGTCCTGGGACCTGTTGCCATTAAAATGGTCTTAATTCATGATTGCTATGGCTCCTTGCCAATTTGTGAGCACTCTTAATTATTGTACTCTTTTTCCTTGCTCCTTATTTTGCTACTAGTAAACAAATTCTCTTGTTCAGATATGACATATTTCCTTGCTTGCTTCTTTGGTGCTATTTTGAAATTATCCCTTTTTGTACCAGCCGACCTTATATACATAACATATCGTCTCCTTTTAATACCTTGGTCGGACCCCCCTTAATTCCTTACAATATCATCATATTCATATTTGAACTTTACCTCAAATTTCCTCTTCTCAATTTTAGCATAATTACAAAATAAACTCATAAACATGGAACTAAGATTAAATTCTAGTTAGTCATAATTTCCTTTCAATACGAGTATGCTTCCCTCCTTAAGTCCTCGGCTCTCTAATGCCGGTGACTAATTGAGACCTAAACTAACCTCCATTTTTCTCCGACTCCTTATCGTCGTTCTTGCACCATTCTGTTGGCCATCTCATCACGACGATTGTTTATATAGTTCTATGTCATACACTCTCACAATTGGTATAATCAGTAACTTGGAATTTCACGACTTACGAGGTACTTCCTAATCTCAGGCAAGACTGCTGTCTTGCTATCCATAGACACACTATCTTCCTTTCCTTTGAAGATTATTGAACTTCCTATAAATATTTCTCTTTTAAAGCTTTCATCTCTTCTAGTGCTACAAGTTCTTTTTAGTAATCCCGATTGTCCCTTATACTTATCCCTGATCACATGCGGCCTTTCTCACTCCTTCTGCTACCCCTTGGAGTACTTTACTGCATATCTAAATGTATCTAAAATTTCTTTGGCGCGAGCTATTCGAGTCATAGTCCGGAATACAACGTATCGCATTGGCGAAACTTATTCTCCTTCCCATATTGGGCTCACGATATACCCGCCTTTAATCCATTCTCACTTTTCTTTAGCACATTCTTGACATATCGGTTCATCTCGAAATTTGACTCCTTCAATCCAGTATATTTTCCTCTTTTGAGCTTAGGAATATTGTAGCTCATCTTAGAACTGAATTTGTTCTTCCCCCCTTTTAAAGGATTTTCTCATATACCCATAACCTTTGAGTGTTAACCGTCTTTGATAGTTATCTGGCCGACCTTAGCAATCCTTTAACTCCTCTATTCCATATAATGCCGAAGTTCTTTTCATCACATGGTTTACTTATGTCCTTTTTTGCTGGTTGAGTTCTTGTATCAAATCAAAATGCTTATACATATCGGATACAATTCATATGCCTTATTTATTGTCTTTTCACGTCTACCTTTCATAACTAGTAATCCTCTAGGCTAATGAATTAATGGGGACATCGGAATTCATTAGGCCTCTTTATGGAGTGTCCGACTATACCACGCTCCTTTAGCCCTAGTCTTTCTCCACGACTATCTTCCTTTATGATACTACAACTTGTACACACACACACACACACACACACACATATATATATATATATATATATATATCTCGAATTTTCTCAATTTTCTTCATGATCGCATCTTTGCATCTTCCACACAACCATTGTCTTCTAATTTCAATTTGTTTTCCTTTGGGTAAGCCTACTGACTTATTAACCTTCTCCTTGTTGTCGGCGACCACATAATTCCCTCTAACCATTTCGTTGACACCTCCTTCTTCATTTAGTCCTCATAGTCCCTTTCGTTTTCTTTTACTCGTAAAATGTATGTTTTCATTAGTCATCCTTTACTCTTAGGTTAGGAAACTTTGGAGTGTTTCGTTATGGGTGCGAATCCCTTTTGACGCTGAAAATCTCTTCTTGGGGTACTTTTTCCCCCCTTAAATATGTGTACCAATCATGGGTTCACATCCATCCTCCTAGTTAAATCTCAGGAGTTTAAAATTTCCTCGTCGCTCTCCTAAGACCTGTTTATTTCTTCTCAAGGATGCACCTTTGTCCATTATTTACAACCTTCTTGGTTCTGGTTATGAAGACGTATAGGTTGGTTCTTGGGTCCTCACGTTCACCCTTTGTCACGTACAACATTACTCTATCCCCCGTTGATTTATTTAAATTTGATCCTATCGATTGCTTTCCTGCTTTCATCCTAACCTTTTCCTCAAATATATATATTATCTGACCCTCAATGGGTATATTCTTTCCTTGTCCAAGTTTCTCTCCCCTTCATGATATCATAACCTTTTTTTTCGTAATGCTCATACTTACATATTTGGTCGTGTTACTGCTATCTGACTTTAATCCCCGAGGAAGCCCAATCCTGATTCTCTCTGTAGCGCTTGCTACCTCAATTTTGACATACATCACAATCAATACTTTTAACATGTCGTAAAATCAATCATAAGGGTATACATAATACTCGATGTAGCTACTTGTGACTTATCGTTTTATCGCTTTTTAACACTTTTTCTTATGAGATATCCCGTTGTCATTTGATTTTGTCCTGAATCTGTGGTTTTAATGCATCTCCCCTTTGTTTTTGCCCAGCTAGCCAGAGAATTCTAATTATAAAGCTCGTATGCTCCTAATTTCCCTCGGGCTATTCTGGTTTCTCATATTCTTTTTCGTATGTCTAAATCTGCAGGTCTTCCTAGCATACCTATCTATGTCCTAACTGTGAATCCTGGCGATATAACTTTACTTAAAAATCTTTACTCGTATTTGTACCCTGTCTCTTTGTCTAAGATAATAAACCTCGCATCCTTTACTTTTCTATAGCAACTGAATCGATCCATACGATATTTTATCTTCACTTGTACACCTACTCTCTTCTCTCCTTACACATAAGCCGACATCACACCTAATTTCTCTATCGTCAAATAATATTCACAATACCCGTCTGGAAAAAATTGAGGTAAGTAAAGCCTTCTTATAAGGATTAGCTAGAAATACACCATATATTCCTAAGGTTGATACAATCTCTACTTCCTTCGTCGGCCAAGTAACATCACATTTAGAAGTTATATATGCAATCCAGAAGACAATCATAATTGCAATCCAACTTACCTAACCATTTCTCATTCTTGAGTTTAAGGTCGTCATTAATACCCGAAGTAACTCGGCCATAATAATTCTCAGAATAGTACCAACTATCAAATACTCAGAATCCCCTTGAAGTTGAATGACTGGCCCAATGTAAACCCACATCATATAGGAAAGTTTGATAAATTGAGTCTGTGTGCCTGTCATCAAACCGTCCTGATCTTATGTATGTATATAAACTTCTAGAGTAAACCTTTCCCCTACTCGTTAACTTCCTTTCCCATGTCAGTATCTCTTACTCACCAATCTATAAATCGTAATACTGCATTTGAATTCTTAGTGTCAACTTTCCCTATATCTTCAATAAATCTCAATTCTCCGAAATCTCGAATGCAACTCATTCTAGTTCCTTTAATTACTAATCAGTTTTCCCTACAGGGTTCGTCCCTTAAATTAAATTAAAATCTCTAAAACTTCTCTTTGAAAGAATCTCATAATTGTTCATTCAATCATGACTTACCAAACATCCGATTGTCACATATTCCCTTAATTATTTCTCTATAGCATAGACATTCAAACAATTCAATTTGTAAAAATTTCGGCAGAGTTTCCTCTATACTTCTTACTGCCTCATTCCTGCACACAGCCTAGAAAACACATCTGATGCCTCGCGGAGTGATCTCTATTTCCCGTAATATCTAGCTCAAGTTCTTAGATCAAAGTCTATCAATATCAGTAAGGCAGGAAACATAACTTTCGGAGTATCAACATCAATTCTCATCAATTACCTCATAGCGGCATAACCAACTGAGTATCCATGATCAAAACATTTAGGGTTAGAATCAGGGACATCACATCCTATAATTTAGCTCTATGACAAGATCTAAGATGAGAAAGAAAGGTCAATCATTCCTAAATGCCCTGCAGCCTCTTGTTTATAAGTGTGGCGCGCTTCACACCCATAAACAAGACTTTACTGAACACGGTCTGTAGATAACCCTAGGACAAAAATGCTCTGATACAAGGTTTGTCACGCCCCATATCTGGAGTGGCGTGACCAGCACTCGATGCCAACCTAGGCCCGAGCGAACCACTCTAAATCTGAAACTCTGGGAGAAACCCCCAACTTAAACCAATAAGGCCTACATGCACACAAACAATACTAACAAGCCGGCGAGGTTGTAATCTGAATATATATATACTGACAATCTCGTCTGAACTAGGCACACGCACCCAAAATATAAATACATAACTGAGCAAGCCGACGAGGCTGCCATGTATGTTGTACAACAAAATGAGAGCCAACAAGGCTACATAATACCCCAACTACATACAACTGTCTACAGACCTCTAGGGAACACGAGCTATAGAAGGACAGGACATGGCCCCGTTATACCCATATAAACATGTCAAAATAGCATACCACAAATGGATTGCAGCTCCGGACCAAGTGGAGCGCACTGATTCCGGCTGAGTGAAAGGACGATTGAGCTGGATCGTCTGTCCGATTACCTGAACATGCGGGCATGAACGTAGCGCCCCCAAGCAAAAGGGACGTCAGTACGAAACAATGTACCGAGTATGTAAGGCAAGATAACAACTGAAATGAAATAACAAATTGTACTCTGGATATCTCAAGAAAGCATCTGGAGGTACTCTACCTGGGTTGCCTCTCACTTGAGGCAAGATAACATAATTCTATAGATATAACTCCGTGACTTGAAGGTCAGGCATAGATAACATAACTCTATAAATATAACTCCGGGACTCGAAGGTCAGGCATAGATAACTCCATAACTCATAGGCCAGGTATAATCAACTCCATGACCCGTTAGTCAGGTATAAGCAACTCCATGACCCGTAGGTCAGGTATAATCAACTCCATGACCAGTAGGTCAGGTAACAACTCTATGACTCGTAGGTCAGGTAACAACTCCATGACCCGTAGGTCAGGTATAATCAACTCCATGACCAGTAGGTCAGGTAACAACTCTATGACTCGTAGGTCAGGTAACAACTCCATGACCCGTAGGTCAGGTAACAACTTTATGACCCGTAGGTCAAGTATAATCAACTCCACGGCTCATAGGCCAGGCAATAACTTCATGGCTCATAGGCCAGTCATATACAAACATATAATGATAACTTAAAGGCAACATGATAGCCTATAAACAACATGTACACTAGTTATTACTTTTGTCATTCTATCATCTTATATAACCCAACTATTCTTATACCCGTCCTTAACTGGAGAGAATTATTACAATAGGGTTATGGTAACCTAGGTAAAATCTTCATGAATAGCATATCTTGGTGCGAATAGTCAAAGTGTCTCAATAGTAGAAATCATGCCAAAGAAAAGAAGGAATAACCTTAACATACCTGGGAGCTTATTTCTTGACTTTCCAACTTACTTCCCGTCTTGCAATCCACATAAGATCATTAGTGATCTCGTAATCTACACATAAAGCCATTCATACTATTGTTAGGCTTATCATCATATGCTTGTCTTAAGCCTTCAAATTAAATCCCCTTAAAATCTGCCAAAATTCGGGCAGCATCTCCCCTGTTTATATTCCTAGCCCGAAATCACAATACCAACAGCCAACACAATGACAACAATGCTAACACTAACAGCATCATCATCAATACCAAAATATTCCATAAAAAATCCCACACGATGTTTATCAACATACAATAACAATATACACTTCCTTTCTTCCTAATCAGAGAGCATAATCTCATCAACACACCAACAACATTAGATACCATTCATATACATGGAAATTAGCCCAACAACACAGCCACAGCATGCTCAAAATAGTCCATAAACTCAACAACTACAACACAACACTTTATGACCTTTCCTCCATAACTATTTCACTTTTAAAACTTGCTAAACCTTTAAATCAACTCAACATAAGAGATAGGATGAAGAACATACCTTATATTTGAATAACTTTAGCCACACCAACTTTTTTCAAGACCAAACTCACCACAACATCAAGTAGAAACAAGAACAATCACTTTTCATGAACTAGTTTGGTGTAATCTTGTTGGATTCTTGATTTAAGAGGCTATAGGTGTTTAAGAGAAGTGTATGGGGGTGTCTAGAACTCCCAAGAAGTGTAAATGATGAAAAATGTGGAATAATAGGGTATTTATACCCCTTGAGGGTCGGTTCCACCGACTTTCCAAGTGGGGCCCCGCGGGGAGCCATTTGGCAGCATGGAGACTTATCTTGAAATGCCCATAACTTCCAACTCCGATGTTGTTTTGACAAACTGTTTGTTTTGTTGGAAACTAGACTTCCTGAATTTCAATTTAGGCTTTTGTTTCACTTCAAAACTTTTGATATACTAGGAGATATGTCCCTCTAAAGTTGACCCAAAATTTCTGTCCAAAATTCTACCAACTTTTTTTCGAATTTTCGACAAACTTATTTTCTTCGATTTGCTTGGTCCCAGAGTCTTCCGAAACTCTCCATACATGATATTTATCATTAATCATATTTGATGATGGTTATGTCCTTTGGTTCCAAGGTTGTCCTTCCCGGTTACGACTTACGAGATCGTAATTTATTCTTTACTTCATTGTTACGTACTTCCCATGACTTGTATCTTTCAAAACTTCATGGGACGTCTCTGATACTGCATTAATATGGTGAGGTACATGGCGGGATCATGCTCTGAAAGTGCGAGGTGTAACATATCACCATCTCTTAATGGATCCAACATGATTTCTAAGGGTTATTTCAAGCCTCATAAGTACTTGTTGTAGAATTGCTCAATACATGCATGATACAGGGCTGGCTGGACTATAAGGTCAATAAATTGGGGTCTCATTTTTTCCTTAAAGATATACTGTATTTTATATATAAACTGTTGCCTCAACTGAAAGAAGTTTTTCAAAAGTTAAAATTGATCAAATCTTATTTAAGATTATTAATGTTTCAAGAGAGACTGAATGAATTTAAACATATTATCAATCGAAAAAGAATTGTTAGAACAAATCAATTATAAAATAGTAATTAATGACTTGTCATCTGAAAAAACTAGAAAAATAGACGTTAAATAAAAATATATATGACGATCTTTGTTTTAAAAAAATAAAATAAGATCTTTGTTTGAAGTTTGACTTTAAGCCTCTAATGTTATTGAGATAGCCCGGATACGATGATCCCTAAAAATAGTACTACAAATATGATTCTATCTAAGATGAACAGATAATGTACTTCAACAACTAATTAAACTTATATTATAATCTAACTCAAAATCTTTATTAAGTTGTGTACATTTACAGCAGGTTTATATAGTTTCTCTTTTTAAAACCATTCGCCACCCCATATCTTAGTTAACTTTTAATACTAAGAAATTAGGAAACCCAAAGTCCTTAACTTATCCACCTCTCCAACATAATCATTGGGTGGAATATTTTTGTCCACATATTTTGACCCTCGATTAATACGATGTCTGGTCGGGTGGAAATTAGAGATAAAGTTGGAGTATGAAAAAGTAAAATTAGGTGGGTAACAATTATTTCCATTGTTTGATAAAAGAAAATGTAAAAGAGAAGGAAAAGAAATGTAGATAGGCAAAATAAACTCTTCCATGTCAACTTTTTTAGCTGATCCTCATTTGGATGTTGTTATTGCAATATACTATCTCCCATTCATATTGTCTGAAAAAATACGTACTATCTGTGTATAATACTATCATTTATTCCTCCTCGAAGGCCTCGCTGAATTAACATTTAATTCAAAGGAAAATTATAAAAATACACGGACAACAGGCGGTTGAGTTCGAAAGATGGTTCACTGTGAAATTTGCATTAGGTGAATCTCACATCAAAACGAAACGGAAAAATTGTGGTCATATAAAGGCATGTTCGGGATCAACTTTAGAGAGGTCCTGTGTGTTGATCAAAACCTAAGGGCATAAAATCGCGAGGCTCAAAGTGGTAGGACCAAAACAGATAATACCTGGGCAGTTGAATTTGGAATGGTACAGGTAATGTCAGAGTGATCGATATAATACGTACATCTAGGGCTGTTCACGGTTTTGGTTAAAATCAAAACCAAACCGAAAATTTAACCAAACTGAATTAAAAAACCGACATTTGGTTTGATTTGGTTTTAAATTTTAAAAACCGATAATATTTGGTTTGGTTATGGTTATATTAAAAAATAACCGAATAAATAATCGAACCAAACCGATAAATTA
Source organism: Lycium barbarum (assembly GCF_019175385.1). NCBI lineage: Eukaryota > Viridiplantae > Streptophyta > Magnoliopsida > Solanales > Solanaceae > Lycium > Lycium barbarum. Next base: position 114,083,553 of record NC_083346.1, on the reverse strand, counting down.
TATACATAAATTTTATAATTATTTATATGTATAATATTAGTTTTTCATAAATAATTATAAATATTTTATACCTTTTAATCATTAATTTGATTTCTGATCTACTTATTTCTAAAGTTTGGGATCATTACACAAACTTTTTTTATTTCATATATTTTCATTTTAATTTTAGGTAGTCTTTATGTTTAATTAATATGTATGTTTGTAACAACAACTAAAAGCTCCTATGCTCTACTTTATTTCCAGGTATGTATATTAAGATGACAAAAATGGTGCAACCACTACTTAGTTAGTTTTTAGCTTTATATGTAATAGTTTAGCAACTTTGGGTAACTTGAGTACGACACTATCACTAATAGTGAAAATGTTTCTATGATGTATGTTCCACCTTAAACTATAAATAAAAGATATCGATTGAACAAAAAAAAAGACATGTCTTTTTCAACTTTTTAATGTTTACTGATAAGTCTTATGGCTGCTAGTCATAAACCGAAAAATCCAACCAAACCGACAATAACCAAACCGGTGGTTATTATTTTATTTGGTTTGGTTATGGTTTTAGACATTTAAAAACCGACTAAATTGGTTTGGTTATGATTTTAATCAATAACCGACTCAAACCGAACCATGAACACCCCTACGTACATCCCCTAATATGGTTGTACGGCAAGCATCAGTAAGGACAATGTTGATCACTAAGGAGGGTGACTGTTGTTGGCAACTGAACTCAAAAGTGTTTGACTATGAAACTTGCCTTAATTAAACAAATCTCACATCAGAATATATAGGAAAGGGGAGGGTTAAAGATCATATAAGGGAAAATTTAGGATTACGCTTTTTGATGAGTTAAAGTCCAAGGGGACGAAATCGTGAGGCCAAGCCTTCAGTTGGTCATGGGGAGTCGAGTTAAAGCCTACAATACCTTGGCAGTTGATCTTGGACCATGACAAAAAATTATGGGCTATATGGAAAAAAAGTAATGCTTTTTATTTTTCTATAAGGTCAAATATTCTTGAGCCAATTTAATTTAGTGCGATGACTAATATTTGAGATCGAAGTGATGATTTTTCTTTTTTCACCCAAGAAGTATGGACTACCTTTTTTGTGGAAATTAAAATAGTACTAGTGTAAATCCTTTGGCTACTCGTCAAAAGTTATAAATGATTCGATTGGGGTCTATTTACTCAAATTAAGCATAATGCTTGCTGACGTAACAAAAATGCATGGAACACAAAACACCAGTGAAGGAAACTTTTTAGTGTTCGGTATATGACCACCTTAGAGCTGGAGGGTTACTAATGTTTATATGAAGACTAATTAAAACCTAATAAGAACTAAGAAGTACCTCTTCGTACATTTTCGAACACTTCTCTTAACTCAGAACTTACATATAATATCTAAATTTTGAATTCCTTGTTAAATATACCAATCTTTAAATATCTACTTGTTGCAAATTGCTTCTATAGAGAACAAGAACATGACATCAAATGTTGTGTGCAAAATTCTTAAGACGGGCGGTGTCGATATTTAAAAGAATAAATAAAGGAACAAATCATCATAGCTATCATATTTTGTGAAGTTGAGAAAATATTCAAATCAATTCCTACTAAAAAGCGGAAATAAATAAAAGGAAACTTTTTTCTTTGTTGGTCTTCGAGTGTTATTGGGATTTAGATCCTTTCTAGGAAAGGATTAGATCTAGTAGTATAAATACATGCTAGCTAGGATTTATTAAGTAGAACAGAACATATGACCTAAGAGTATTCAATCGTGTAACTTACCTTCTCCCTTGATATTAATAAAAGTGCCCTCCGCTCTCCGTGGACTAGGATCACATCAATCCGAACCACGTTAATTACTATGTTTTTTATCGTTTCCACGCTAACAATTGGTATCAGAAGCTTACAGGTCGTGAGATCTAGGAGACGAGGAGACTATGGAATCTCTGAAGTTTGAGGTAGCGAATTTTGATGGGCGAAGTATAACTTCAACATCTAGAAGATCAAGATCATGGCATTGTTACGGAGAGAAGGATCAGTCTATGCTTTAGATGACTTGTATCCTGAAAATACGAAAAAGGACGAGAAGCATAAGATTGAGATGGATGCGTTTAGCGCAATTCAATTATCCTTATCAGACAACGTGTTATATGAAGTCAGTACCGAGAAAACAGCTGCGAGTTTGTGGAAGAAACTTGAAGATCTCTACCAGAAGAAAGCAGTAACAACTAGAATGTTGTTAAGGCAGTTTACACACCTTCAAGATGAAGACATGTATAACTTTACAGGATCATCTTGATGCTTCTAATAAATTGGCTATGGATCTTACTCATGCTAATATTAAAGTGGGAGATGAAAAATAGCGTGCACTCTACTGTTTTCATTCTCACCGGTGTACAAAGACATAGTTAATTCAATTATGTATAGTAAGGAGGTGGTCACGTTACAGATGGTAAGACATGCATTGAATTCGGATGAATTAAGAAACCATATCAACAATAGTGAGAAAGAGGACCATGGTGAGGGTTTGACGGTTAGAGGTCGCTCGAGCCAAAGAGAGAGAGGCAAATCAGTAGCTAGGTCAAAGTCGAGGAAAAGGATAAGTAGGAAGGATGCTGAATGTTGGGATAGTCATCAAAAGGGTCACTTTGAGAGGGATTGCCTGAATAAGAAGATTGATAAAACAATAGCCAGTGCATCTACGGTTCAGGTAGCTCAGACATTTGGAGAAGATTATGTGCTAATTGCTTCAACAGATGACATTCAGACACACAAGTGGATTTTAGATTCAGTTGGTACCTTTCTCATGTGCTTCAGAAAAGATTGGTTTACTAGCTACGAGCAAACGAGTGGGACTATACTTATGGGTAACGATGCAATATGTGAAATAACAAGCATTGGTTCAGCCCGTATAGGGTGTCATGACGGCATCATAATAACATTGTCTAATGTTTGACATGTTCCTGATATGAAAAAGAATCTGATCTCTCTTGGTACTCTTGATAAGCTCGGATATAAGCATGCGGGTGAAGGTGGAATCTGCAAGGTCACCAAGGGTTCTCTGGTCATATTAAAGGCCAAACTGGAGGGTGGTCTTTAAGTACTTATGGGAAGCACCATTCTAGGTATTACGAATACTGCAACCTCACAGTTATCAAATAATGACAAGGCTAAGATGTGGCATATGAAATTAAGTCATATGAGTGAGAGGGGGTCGACAATTTTGAGCAATCAAAACCTTTTGAAAGGTGAGACGATTAATACACTTGATTTTTGTGAGTATTGTGTCCTTAGAAAGCATAAACGGATCAGCTTTAGCACGAGTAAGCACAAAATCGAAGGGGTACTTGACTACATTCATTCAGATTTATGGGGTCCATATCACGTTCTATCCAAGTGTGCAAAGAGGTATTTTCTTACTTTCATTGATGATTTTCACGCAATATTTGGGTATACTTATTAAAGGCTAAATATGATGTCTTTGAGAATTTCAAAAACTAGAAGACATTAATTGAAAATCAGTGTGACAGAAAGATTAAGTATCTTCGAATAGATAATGCTTGGAGTTTTGAAATGAAGAGTTTGATAATTTTTGCAGGATTCATGGTGTATTGAGACATAGAACTGTTAGGCGTACACCACAATAGAATGGAGTAGCTGAAAGGATGAATCGCACTCTTATTGAGAAAGCACGATGTATGTTGTCTAATGCCAAGGTGCCTAAGGAGTTCTGGTCGGAAGCAGTAAATACTGCTTGTTATGTTGTTAATCGTTCTCCAGCGTCGACGATTGACTTCAAAACTCCAAATGAGGTATGGTATAGTAAACCGTCTGATTACTCGTACTTAAGAATCTTTGGATGTCCCGCATATTATCATGTAAGTGATGGAAAACTAGAACCTAGAGCTCGATGCTGAAGGGGTAAAAGGATATAGAATATGGAGTTTAGATCCTCTTAAGTTTGTAATCAGTAGAGATGTTACTTTTGATGAGGCCTCTATGCTTGATCCCGAAAAGACTTCTATTGAGTTTGCAGACAGAAGTTCTTACAACAGAAACGGTGGAGGAAAATGTGAAACTCACCAAGCTGGAGGATTAAGTGACTCAGGTGGAGTTAGACAATGAAAAAGCTCACACAATAGTACCTGAAGGTGAACCATACAGTATAGCTGCTGGAAGGGACAAATAAACTCCGAAGCCTAATCCAAAATATTTTCCTCAGCCTTAGCAAGCTAATCTTGTGGCCTATGCATTAGCTACTGCCGAGGATGAAATAAAGGATCTGGAACCCTCAAGCTATACAGAAGCTACTATGTGGCATGAAGCTGTTCAATGGCGTTTAGCCATGACCGAAGAGATGGAGTCTCTGCACAAGAACCAGACACAAGATTTGGTGAGTCTACCAAAGGGAAAGAGAACTGTTGGTTGCAAATGGGTCTTTAAAAAAAAGGATGGCATTCCGGGTGTAGAAGATGCTAGATACAAAGCGAGATTGGTTGCTAAGGGATTTTGTCAGAAGGAGGGAATCGACTACAATGGGATTTTCTCACAAGTCGTGAAGCATAGCTCAATTTATTTGTTACTAGCTTTGGTTGCCCATTATGACTTGAAGCTTCATCAGCTTGATGTCAAGACTGCATTCTTACATGGTGAACTTGAAGAGGTAATCTTCATGAATCAGCCCGAGGGTTTCCTTATTGAAGGAAAAGAAGACCAGGTTCGTCAATTGAAGAAATCTTCGTATGGTTTGAAACAGTCACCACGACAGTGGTACAAGAGATTTGATGCGTTCATGATTATTAAAGGTTCTCGAGAAGTGCATTTGCTAGCTGCTTGTATCACATGACCGTATCTGGTAATTCAAATATTTATTTACTGTTATATGTTGATGATATGCTTATTGCTGCTAATAGTATGACACAGATAAATGATTTGAAGAAACTGCTAAGTAAGGAGTTTGACATGAAAGATTTGGGTGAAGCTAATAAAAATCCTTGGAATGGAGATTCACAGGAAGAACGGTGAGGTACATCTCTCACAGAAAAAGTATATTGAGAAGGTAGTTTAGAGGTTTGGCATGAATAAATGTAAACCTGTTACTTTACCATTAGCACAACATTTCAGACTTTTTCTTTGATGGCACCGCAATCAAAGGAAGAGGTGGAGTGCATGTCAAAAATTGCTTATTCTACTGCAGTTGGTAGCATTATGTATGCTATAGTTTGAACTCGGTCTGATATTGCTCAAGCAGTGAGTGTGGTAAGTCAATTCATGTCTAATCCGGGTAAGACACATTGGGAAGCAATTAAGTGGATATTGAGATATCTTAAAGGTTCTTCGAATATTGGTTTAACTTTTTGTAGGATGAGAAATGAAGGCTTCTTGGTTCTTGGTTATGTGGATTCTGATTTTGCAGGTGGTCTTGATAGAAGGAGATCAATAACAGACTATATCTTTACTCTTGCAGGTAGTGCCATAAGTTGGAAGGAAACTCTCCAATCTATAGTTGCTTTGTCCACAACAGAAGCTGAATATATGGTAGCAACAGAAGCAGTAAAGGAGGCTATATGGTCGAAAGGTTTGGTGTCAGAATTGAATAGGGTTCAACATGAATCAACTCTAAAATGTGATAACTAGAGTGCTATTTACTTGATAAAAAATTAAAGATTTCATGATCACACCAAACACATTGATGTTAGATTCCATTTTATTCGTGATGTTGTTGAACAAGGCACAGTTAAGGTCTTGAATGTTGACACAAAGGACAACGCAACGGATATGTTGACCAAGGTGGTTCCTCTTGTCAAGTTCAGTCATTGTATGAATTTGACAGGAGTTCACATTAACTGATGCATCGGGATGGAGAACGGCAGGGCAAGGTAGAGCTACTAGTATGTACAAGGTTTCGGTTAGTTTCTCTTGTTTCCTACACGGAGTTAGCTCACGTAGGCTTAGAGACATTAGACTGAATGACGTTTATATGGAAGCTCGAAATTCATCTCAAGGTGGAAATTGTGAAGTTGAGAAGATATTCAAGCCAATTCCTACTCAAAAGCGGAAAGAAATAAAAGGAAACTTTTTTCTTTGTTGGTTTTCGAGTATTATTGGGATTTAGATCCTTTCTAGGAAAGGATTAGACCCAGTAGTATAAATACATGCTAGCTAGGATTTATTAAGTAGGACAGAACATAGAACCTAAGAGTATTCAATCTTATAACTTACTTTCTCCCTTGATATTAATAAAAGTGCTCGCCGTTCTCCCTAGACTAGGATCACATCGATCCGAACCACGTTAATTACTGTGTTTTTTATCGTTTCTGCGCTAACATATTTCAAATACAAATTGAACATATCAGTGAAACATGTACAGTTCAATTTACGAACTAAATTTATGAACTAAATTTCATTTTTAAAAATTTATTCATGGAGACTTTAGAAATAAATTTTTTTCTTGTCTGAAACACCAAAAGAAACTTTGGCTTAATGTTGATTGATCCTTACGATTGAAGAAGCTAGTGTTCGAATTTTAAACCTAATATTCTTATTAACAATGAGGTTCAAAAATTTGAAACACATTTAGAACCCGAGCATACATTAAGTTTGTTATGCATCTGACTAGTTGGATTAAGAAGTGCTTGTCAATTTTGCGCTATGTATATGCTACTTTTAATATTTATGTTTTTTTAATACATTATTAAAATTTTCCGAACATTACTTGGCTTAACGTGGCTCCTCTCCTGCATGGCATCAAATTAAGTAAACCAATAAAGCTTAATTAGGTTATATCCATCTCTACAGAATTTGAAGAGGCATCATTAGGTGGGGGGAGGTTGACATTAGGATGACTAAAAGGCCATCGATCGATCGAACTACAAAGATCTGTTTATTAAAATTTAAAAATGCTATGACATCTATCTAATCTTAATCTTTCTTTTTTTTTTTTTTTTTAAAAAAGAGCTTTATCAGTTACTACAAAAGACAAATCTCAAAAGAAAAAAGAGATGCTAGTAAAAATGCATTGGAGCTTAGTGGATATGATGTGTAGTTTATTGTTTCACACGTTATCAACTTAGCCAAAGCCACGTCTTTTCATGCTCATTAGAGGATTAAAATAATAACAATATGGATTTAACTTATAAAAAAAAGAATTATATTATTAGTTTAATTTAACTCATTATAACAATTTTGTTTACCCTCTATTTTAAGTTATCAATCAATGTTATTAAATAAATTTATTTGTAATTACTTTTTACATGATCTGATTATATAAATATTTTAAAATTATTAGTGGATTGAACTTAAACTCTACGGATCGGACAATCGACACTTTCAATTTCTAGCTTCTTTTTGGCTAATAATCATTTGGTACTTGAAGTCAAAAGATCAGTGCTGAGCGAAGGAGGGAAAGACTAGCAAAATTGTTAAAAAAAGTTGCATGAGATATCAAAAACTTTTTCAATATATATGTACACACAAAAATGATCACCAGCTCTAGGTGGCTTCTTTCTACTGCCTTTTGAAAGCATTAATGTAGTTATAACTTCTTTTAACTTTTTTTAATCACCCACTAAGGATTGTTTGTTTGACCATGTGGTGTAACTAATTCACTATAAAATCTCACATAAAATAAAATTTATTTGATTGGTCGCGTAAAAAGAAGTTATCATTACATTATTCTGTAGAATATTTGATTGGCAGTATGATATCTGCATTAGATTATGTGAGAATTTATATATTAATTTATGTATGATAGAATAATAGTCACATATTCGTCGAATAAAGCCTCTAATGTTAATATACATTGACTTAACATGCATTAAGTCTCTCAAATTACATCAAAAACATTATATTATATAAGCACTAAGTCTTCCTTGTAAAAGTACAAATACGACATACAAACGTAACCTAGCTAAATTAAGGGGTTCTTGCACTTCTACATATTAATTACGATTTAAAATATAAACACATAAAGTAATTGCTTTGACTCATAATAAATTTGAAAGTCTTCTTTAACAAAAAAAAAAAACAATCATTTTCATGTATTTTACTTTGTGAGGGACGAGGACATTGATATCACGTCTCTCGTCATAATTTGAAAGTTCGTCACAATTTCATATATTTATTTACTTTGTGATTAGACATCTAAGATCCCAATACATAAGAATTACATCAAAGTAAGTTTCTCGTTAATTTCTTCTTGTGGTTAATTTTCTTTTCCCTTATTTTAATAATTCGAAACATCCTGTAAACAAGTTGAAGACTCGATATCATGTTGTAATTTTCCTAAAATCATTTTCATGTACTAATTTACTTTGTGATTAGATGAAACCTTAAAATAATAAAATATCTAGCTATATAAAGTAAGTTTCTTCTGATATTTAATTATTTTTCTTTTTTCCAAATTTTTATTTGTTAGACCAGTAAACAAATTTAAGATTTTGATATCATGTCATTGGAAATTTGTTTATTATTTTCATGTATTAATTTAGTTTATCATAATTAGACAAAGGCCTCAATGTCCTAAAGTACGTCAATATATGTAAGCTTTGCATTATTTTCTTTTAATCTTCCGTCCCGTAAACAAATTTTCCTTCTCCAAAGATAATTTTTAAGTTCTTTTATAATGATGGTGCGATTATTCACTCACCGGCCATCTTAGGAATAAAATGTGAGATTGTTTTATTACGTATTTAATTGAAATTTTGATTCAGCATAAGCAATTTCGGGATTATTCGTATCATAATTGTAATATTATTTTTATACCATACGCTATCTGGCTAATAATTCCGTAATAAAACAGTAAAATGATATATTTGGCCTCCTCCAAAGCTCATATATATAAAGTTCTTTTTAATAAATTCAAGATTAAAATTGAAAGTAAGAACTTATCCAAGCTTATCGAGTGTAACTTTATTCCTCACTCTTGTATAAGTTAACTTGTCTATTCCATCTTGTGGAACGATTCACTCAGAAAGACTGAAGTAGTCCTTTCATTAGCCGGAAGCTCACATGCTTAGAACCGAGCCTCACATAATCAAACACGTGTTATATTATAATTCATTTTTTCATACTCATAATCCAAAAAAAGCAATCTCTCTCCGTCTCAATTTATGTGATATATTTTCTTTTTTAGTCTGTATAAAAAAGAATGATACATTTATATATTTAGAAATAATTTAGCTTAAAGCTACCCCTTGTACGCTCAATGAAATGATTTGAAACCACACAAATATCTATGGTTCTTTAGACCACAAATTTCAAAAGTCTTCCTTTCTTTCTCAAACTCCGTGCCTAGTCAAACTGTATCACATATATTGAGACGGAGGGAGTAATTTTAATAAAAGTATATTTATAAATTATAATGTAATTACTTCATTTTTATATTATATATAATCCAGTATAGCTTATTCACAAACCAAATGACCTCGGAATGTTTAATTGGTCAAATATAGAGTCCTTAATTGAAATAACATTGTTTCTTACAGTTAAAATTGTTTCTTACAAGCCCCAAAATCTAATGTAATTTTATCTAGTGTAATTTTATTCCTCACTTGAGTCTAGAAACTTGGTCTACTCCATTCTTAGGGATAAGAACATTCACTCGAAAGACTGGAGTGATCTCTTCATTAGCCGGAAGCTCACAGGCTTAGAACTGAGCCTCACATAATCAAACACGTGTTTTATATTATACTTTATTATCTTTATTTTTAATCCAAATAAAACAATTATTTTTTAATAAAAATATATTTATTAAATAATACTCCCTCCCTCTCAATTTATATGAGGGTGTTCGGGTGGGACACAAAGTTTAAGAAAAAAAAAATGAAGACTTTTGAATTTTATGGTCTAAACAAGCCAAAGAAATTTTGTACTCGAAATCATGTCATTAACGATAAAAATGAAATTTTAGAGTATACAAATTGAGACGGATAGAATAACGTAATTAATTTTTATATTATAATCCAGTATCTTATTCACAAACCAAACGACCCCTCAATGTTTAATCGGTCAAATATATAGAGTCCTTAATTGAAATAACATTGTTTCGTACAAGCCCTAAAATCTAATTAAAAAAGAAAACCCGCTTTCCACGCATGAGTAGGTGTAATTAACGACAAAGAGTTTGCTTTCGTCACTTATCTTCCCGCGAAGTGACAACTACCATTTTAAATATCCCCTCAAACTTCTCAAGAGTTACACTCTTCTATGTACCTCGTGCTACCCACGAGCACAAGGCCACTTACCCAATTTTACGCCGAAAATAATTTGGGCAGTAAATACTTATTCACATCGAGTGTTTATATCAAATTAATGCAATTTATTATAATTAAAAGATTCTAAAAAAGTGAATATATACATTAATTAATCATAGTTAAGTAATAGTTGTATATATTTAAACACATGACATACATCCATTAGTCTGATATAAATACCCGATGTGAATAAGTTTTTACCAATTTAGACGAAATGCACATATCAAATTACATTAATTTATCATAATTAATAGATATAAAATAAAAGTAAAATTCAAATTTATTATATTGCATAAATTTGAATAAATAATAAAATATATAGATGAAAATGCATACCATCACTCATTAATTAGATGCACGTACGTAATGCGAGTAATAGCCTGTTTGGCCAAGCTTATTTTTTCCCAAAAAGTATTTTGTTTAAATAAGTGCTTATTTTAAAAAAAAAAAGTGAGGTGTTTGACCAAGCTTTTGAGAGAAAATAAGTGTTTTTAGAGAGTAGCAAAAGTAGTTTTTCATAAGGTAAAAAAATAGCTTTTGCCCAAAAATACTTTTTTGAAAAGCACTTTTGAGAAAAATACACATAGAAGCACTTTTCAAAAGTTTGGCCAAACACTAATTGCTGCTCAAAAGTATTTTTTAAATTAATTGGCCAAACACAAACTGCTTTTAGCCAAAAGTACTTTTTTGAAAAGTACTTTTAAAAAAAATACTTTTTAAAATAAACTATTTTTAGAAGTTTGACCAAACATGCTATAAGTGACGTTGCTACTTAATCTTCAAATAGTAGGATAAGTGTGTAACGACACATACTGAATAGTTAAATGGAATTATTTTCATCAAAATTGTATATTTGTGTCCAAAAATTGTACCAAATATATAGATAATAAATTACTTCACACACACACCCACACATCAAATCTCGAACTTTTTAGCAAATTTTTGTATGCTAGTGGGTAGGATTTTTACGTGTCATACAATTAATAAAAATGTGCTTTCTTTAAAATTGTCCTCAAATAATTGTCCAAACCAGTGTTTTAAAAGGCGGGGGCGTAAGGCGGGGCGTTTTACATACGCCTCGAGGCACGGGGCGTAAGCCCCATGAGTATTTAATTTTTAGTATTTCTTAAAATAATATAATTACAATAAATATTTTTAAATAGGTAAAATTACATAAAAAAATAAAAGAAAACTGTAAATAAATGAAATATGTATATATATATATATATATATATATATATATATATATATATATATATATATATATGTGTGTGTGTGTGTGTGTGCGCGCGCGCGCGCTTGATCCTCACAAAAAAAATGATCAAAGCAATCCATTATACACCGCTTATAACTTGTAATTATATATAACATAATTTTACAAGTATAAACAATACAATGAAATCAAAACTATTATGAAATGCAAAACAATTCTAACATTTTAACTTTCAAACACGAAAAAAAACACAGTTTCTTAAAACACTATTACTATCATACTATTCATTTTATCTCCCTATAAACAAATAATCAATAAAATTTATCAATATTACAATTAAAACATAACTTCTTCATGAACAAAAAATAAAATTATATGATAATTCTGATACATAGGACTTATGACCAATGACACGTGAAAATGTACAATTCCGCTATGTGTTTTTTTTTTTTTTAAATAAAGTGATATTCACCCTCACGACGTTCTCAAATAGTAAATATCCAATACTACGACTTGTTATATGAGTTACACCCAATCTTCTATTTCTATAGATGAAAAACTATTAAGTATCATTATTTTGTTAAACAATTATGAGGGTGAATGATTTTAATTAAAGAATTTAAAATATAATTTGTGTAAGAACTGTTAGGCGAGTCCTGGGCGTTGGGCGTTAGGCGTGTTTAGGGCGTACGGTTGGGCGCTTAGGGCGTAAGCCTCATAGGAATTAAGCCCCGCACGTTAGCCCCAGAGCGTTTTGCCACTGCCTTGCCCTGAGGCAAGCCCCGAGACGAGTCCTGACACTGTCTTTTAAAACAATGGTCCAAACTCCAAAGGCCAAATAAATCTATCTGGCTTAAGAGCATGCGGCTATTAGTGTTCCCACATTAAGGACCCAATGAGCAATGATAAATTTGAGTGAGAGTGACCTGGTGCGCAAATCTCAATCTCCTAGGGGGTGGGTGGTGAGAGCAAATAAATAAATTAAATCTGATCTAAAAATTTTTACAATCAAAATACTTAAAACTTAACGATGAGTAACTATAATTTATATCCGATGTGAAGTTCGTTAGTGAAGAAGGGCATATCTGCTCCGGTTGATTAACACATTTTTTTGTGCCAAAATTTAAACAGATGACATAATTGCTCTATTTTCAATAGTTTAAGGACATATTTATTCCATCTGGGCAATGATAAGAGTATTTTGTGGCAAAAAGTGAATAAAAGGGCATAACCATTCTATTTTCAATAGTTCACAAACATATGTGACCGTTTTTGTTTTTGTTTATTTCCATCCAGTATCCGGTATTTGTACTTTGAATATATCACCTAAGGCTTATAAATAGGAGAAACATTCCTATTAGGATTTTCTTTTTCCATTTCTAAAGCTGAAACATGAGATATTTGATTATAGATTTGACAAATTATATCCATCCCATCATAATCTTAAAATGGTTTAAAAAATCATTACACTGTTGATATACACAACTTAAATTCAAGCAAGGAAAAAGAGTTCCACAAAAACAAAAATAAAGAGAGTGGGTGTATATCACTCTTATATTATAGTAGTGGGAATATGACAAGTTATCATCCTAAAATTCTAATCTTGATTTCACTGTAGACACCCAATGATACATAAGCTAATAACACTAACATATTTATATATAATATCTGTATCTATATGGATACCATTAACTCCCTTTTCCAGCTTACCCACATAGAATTATATATATGTATATATAGTGTATGTGTATATGTGCAGTGTAAATTATATTAAGTTGATGGTGCACACCCCAGATTATATTTTTTTTGGGTAATATCAAGAACTGTTAATAGTATAGTAGGATTTTTCTTTCATTGATTTGATTCAAGATTGAATCTTGATAAGACTTTCTTCAAGTAGAGCTGAGAAATTGAGCTGTTGGCTATTAAGGTTTCATCTTTCTCTCTTCTACTGTTTTGTTTGGTTTATTTTTGGAAACAATTAAAGAGAAAGGTTATTTAGCATTAATTAAAAGTCAAAAGGGTTGAAAGTGAAGTTAATTTGATTGATTCTTGAACTTTTACTGAGGATTGGTACTTTTTTTCACCATTTTATTTGAAAAAAGTTGGGATCTTTTTGATGTTATTGATTAAAGTCATGTGCTAACTGCAAGAGTTTTGAGCAAGAAATTTATGAAATTAGTATATTGCTGATTGGTGTATATTGATATTTGGCTTATGTAATCTCCTTCCTGTAGGAATTTTGAGTCTTATATGTGATGTTTTGAGTCTATAATCTGAAAAAGATTAAATCTTTCAATAGTTTTTAGCTTCTTGATTTGGTTATTGGTGTTGTCAAACCTTGTTTTCTTCATCTGTTTTTACCCCATTTGTTGGTATATGCTAATAATACAGAGAGGTGAAGAGGACTAATAAAAGTTGTATGAAATGACTTGATTTCTCGAATTAGATATTGAAAAGCTACTTGAATCCGACGCTTACAGTTCTTATTTGTACATGAACTTGCTTATTTGTTGTCCTTTTGCAGCAAAATGTCATAGAATAAGAACATTAGGATTGCTTTCATTAAGGATCAGTCAATTTTCTTGGTCTTATGAACAAATCCATTTTCCATGTGGAAGCGTTCTAATGGTCAGATGGTCAGATCCTATTGAAATGCTTGTCACATTAGGATGAAAGTTGTTCTAAGAAGTGGCGCGTGATAGATTATAAGGCGTGTTCTTCACATTCATTATACCGGAGAATGGAAGAACATCGATTTTGATATCTCAAATGATAGAGATGCATTGATCTGAGTATCTATTTTCTCGTTCCAAGTACCTCCAATTCCTGTGATTAAAGACTATATTACAAGATGTATGTCTCATGGTCTCTAGTCCATAGTTGTCGTTACCAATTTCCTAGAAGTATTAGACACTTGTCTACACTAGTACCAAATTATGTATAGCAAATCAGTGTCATAGAAAAAAGTTCATTTCGTGCCATATAAGTTTCTTTTTTAGTTCATTTCATGCCTCTTTCTTGTGCTTTATATCAATTTATGCGCTGTTGCTTGTCTATTTTCATGTCAACAATAGCTGACTAGTTTCTTTTAAACCTCAGTCCATGCACAATGAATTCTTCAACATACACTCAGTTCGTTGCCTCAAGAAGGATGGGTATATGCGATCCGATGCATCAATTGGGCATGTGGGATGATTTCAATAGTAGTTGCCCTAATACAGCGGCAACCATGATTTTTGAAGTTGAGAAATGCCTGGAGGACCAGATACCGATGATGGATAAAAGACTAGACAATGAGGTATGTTTTTTTTTTTTTTTTTTCTCTTTCACATCTTTCTGTGTTTTAGCCTTATCGATAAAGAAAAAGAGATCTTTCTCTGTTTTAGTTATGCAGCATATTGCACTGATTAATATAGTTAATATGTCTAGACAGAAGATACTTCGCATGGAACAGTAGGGACTTCTAGTAGATATGAAGCCGAAACAAGTAAACCGATCGAGAAGGTAAATATATGTTCTTGTTCTTGTAGTCTTGTGTCTTCAATAGTGATCTTAAATGAAGGTTTTTTGATTCGTACTTTCAAATGTTTAGTCCCTTTTAGTAAAAACAGAATTCACAACTTTTGTAGCGGAGGTTTCTTGTTACAATGAAATGTTGAAGAATATCTTAAATATATGTCTTTTGCGGCTTCATGCTTTCAGGCAAGAACTTTTGTTTAAAATCTCTAAGTGCCAATTTATATCATCTACCTGTTTTCTTAAGGTTTTTGTTCCTTTTTTTTAGTATTCTTTTTCGGAAATGAGACCTCAAAAGTATAAATTGCTGTTGCAATAAAATTTATGTCCAAGCCTGATATGCAGGTACTTAGACGTCTTGCACAAAACCGTGAGGCTGCTCGTAAAAGCCGTTTGCGGAAGAAGGTATTCCTTGAGTTTTGCCAATTTTATCATGCAACATTCCTAACCAACCTCTTACTTTTCCATATTGAACCAGACAATTTGGTGTTTTGATCGAGTCACTAATTTTCGGAGTTTACATTGTGTTACTTAGGCCTATGTTCAGCAGTTAGAAAATAGTAAATTGAAGCTGATTCAATTGGAACAAGAACTAGACCGGGCCAGAAAACAGGTAAAGGGACAATTATTACTCTTATTTACGGAACTGAGTTTGTGATCTTTCTAGCTGATCAATGCAATGAATGTTCTAACAATCGACAAACATTTTGCAACAGGGTCTGTATGTAGGTGGCGGTTTAGATGCTAGCCAGCTAAGTTACTCTGGAGCTGCTAGCTCAGGTTTGTCGGTTCACTCCGTGTTTTCATGTACTTAATCAAATTTCACGCTCGGATCTGTAGGAGAAATTAAATTATGCTAGGATTTGGAAAGAATTCAGACACGAGCTTTATCTTAGTTTCATTATTGAGTACACAGTGAAACAAGCTTTTCCATATTTTTGTTTGCTGCTTACTTTTCATTAAATATTAAGATCATT
The DNA here is from genome assembly GCF_019175385.1 of Lycium barbarum. NCBI lineage: Eukaryota > Viridiplantae > Streptophyta > Magnoliopsida > Solanales > Solanaceae > Lycium > Lycium barbarum. The sequence continues at coordinate 114,067,595 of NC_083346.1, read as the reverse complement.
ATATCACCCTCAAATGCCAATTATTGGATCTAGTTAATAGATTAGATCACTGATGCTTGAGGATGCATTTTAATTGTGGATTAAGCATAAAACGGAATCATTATTCTGCATGATCTGTAAATTAGACTTATTGAATAGAGAAGCTATAGAAATGAATTTGGTTCTTTCCATATTATTTTGTATGATTTTCGGTCAGACACTCATTTCTTATTAATAAAGGGAACCGTTTCTACTTCTTTTCACCCACAGACGTTTACATATTACTCATTATGAATATATAATTATTTGGATATTATTTGAAGCATCTTTTTATTAGCATATTAATGGGGTCATTGATATCCTTATTCATCACCTTCATTCATCATATTTGTTTTACTTATCAAGTACTTCATGTTGCTCGGACTCTCCTGAAATACTGCCACACCTGTGTCGGCTCCTCCAAATATGCATTACTTTTGGAGGATCCGACACGCACCCGGTTACATTTTTGAAGAATCCGAGCAACATAGCAGTTCTTATCACAGTGGAAATCATTAGTAATGTGTGTCAGATAAGACCAAATTGAGAGCAATTCTAGTTTCTTATGAATTCTTATTTTTGTTTATTTCTTCTCTTTGAACTTTCTTTAACATCTCGAATCCACAGGAACTGCTGCATTTGACACGGAGTATGGTCACTGGGTGGAAGAGCAAAATAGACAAACAAATGATTTACGGAATGCTCTGCATTCTCAAATTGGTGAAGCGGAATTGCGCATTATTGTTGACGGTTGCCTGAACCACTACTTTGATCTCTTTCGCGTGAAAGCTACGGCTGCTAAAGCTGATGTCCTATATATCATGTCTGGCATGTGGAAGACATCAGCAGAACGCCTTTTTATGTGGATTGGGGGGTTTCGGCCATCCGAGCTTCTAAAGGTAATGAACGCTTCAGCACATTATTCAAAAGAAAAAGGAAAAAAATTAACGGATGCATCAAAGGTATAAATTCCCAAACCAACGTCCAATTCTCCTTCATGATTAAGCATGCTAGTCAATAGGAAATGTAACCTAGCCCCAATATTTGTACAAGTATATCTAATATCTGATTATATTTATGTTGAAGCAATGCGTTGCTAGTATATGTCGAGATAATGTTTGATCTGATTCTGCTTTGCATCTGTCGGTTTCATTTGCTTATCTTAGCTGACAACAATTTTTTTGTTAGATCTAAATCTGGACCAGAGTTTCTTACTATTGTATTGTTTGTATGCATTCTTCTTCTAATTCCTCTTGTGCTTTCTTGTGGATCTTGATTGCCTCAAAAGGTCCATAATCGGAAGCCCCATTAAAGCCGTATGCTTACATGTCTGAATCGGATCAACCCTATTAAGATGATCACCGCCGAACATAGTACTTTATCTTTCTGATCCTATCTCTGGAAGCCAAAAATATGATTTCTAATTTATAGTCAAGAGTATGGAGATCAAAACCATCTCTTTTCTTTTTTAACTACAAAAAGATTAAAAGGTGGTTATGTTAGAGTAAAAGTTGTTTCCACTTTTTTTTTTTTTTTAATTTTTTTTTTTTTAATCAAGAACTTGATATGAATGACTATCTTAATTGATGCTCGAGATCTAGTCCATGTGTCTATTGTCTTTGTCAATTAGTTGGAATTCACCACCAAAGCCAAACACATGTTCTTTCTTTTCTCTAAACTTGTGAATAATCGTCTTGTTCTTATTTGTCTTCTATTGATAACGGTGCTTAATACGAGATTTTTTTACAGGTTCTCACACCACATCTCGAACTCTTGACAGAACAACAACTTCGGGATGTTTGTAACCTCACCCAATCGTGTCAGCAAGCAGAAGATGCCTTGTCGCAAGGAATGGTAAAACTCCATCAGATTCTTGCTGAGGCCATTGCAGCTGGCCGACTAGGTGAAGGAAATTACTCTCTTCCGCAGATGGGGCCTGCCATCGAAAAGCTGGAAGCTCTTGTTAGGTTCGTAAATCAGGTAGTATCTCGTATTCGATTTTCATTCCTTTATATAGCAGTTCTAGCTTTCAAAGTGATTTTTATAAATTTCATTCATATGCACCCCTAGAAGCTTGTGACTTTACCCCACCCAATGTTCATACCAAGCCAATGTTTGTAAGACACGTGTCTTGCACATACACATTTACCACTTAACCATGTCTTAGTGATGTGAATTCTCACTTTCATTTGTAACTGCTAAGGTTAAATCTTTGGTGTAAACACGGAGTGGAGGTAAGTTTTTACTAGAGGAGAATTGTGGCTAAGGCAGAGGGGGAATTAAGACAACCGGTTAACCTGTTTGTACATTCATTTTATTCTCTGGACGTCTTTGATACGGATAGTCGAGTCATTCTCGTGATTCATTTCTGTTCCTTTTCTGGAAATAGGCAGATCATCTTCGCCAAGAAACACTCCAACAGATGTCCCGCATCCTGAATACGCACCAAGCAGCTCAGGGCTTACTTGCCTTGGGGGAGTACTTCGAACGACTTCGCGTTTTAAGCTCACACTGGGCTGCTCGTTTTCGTGAGCCTGCATAATGAAGCCCGAGAAGATCCTTTATACACCGTTCTAGGAGTTTTGCCTTCAGAAATGATACTGTGTAGTGTAAGCTAAAATCTACCACTTGTTCAATAAATCTTCTCAATATGAATATATTAGTTGTACATATCCTCTGCTGTACCGTGACATGGAACATCGCAATTGCATTTTTCTTTTCATTCACATTGGTTTGGCTACTGTAAACCAAAAGGTCTGGAGGGGATCTCGAATTACTTGTCCAATGTCCGAGGAAAGCTCACATAAATATTTTGTGATTTTTCCTCTGATTCAAGACTCTATAGTGGTATTACGTTACCGAGCAACTTTTGAACGTGTTGGAGATGAGAAATTGCTGTAAATAACATACGTTGCGGAACAATGGCATTGCCAATATCATGTTGTGATTTCTCATGAGAATTATGAATTTTAAAGATTTGCATCTAAATATTTACCTTTACTGGTTTTGGTCCAGAAGACTGTTGCTCACTTGCTGAGCCAAATCCACGATTTAAACTTAACGGGTTCAACCATGCAATGAACTCATTGTACTATTAAAATTATGGATTCAGATCTATCACTTGTTGAGATTTTAGTAGGTTTTTCATATATATATATATATATATATATATATATATATATATATATATAATACTCCGTACCGAAAGTTCTTGGTTCAGATGAATCCGTAGCCAAAAGGCTACATCTGCCTCTGCTCGCTTGGTAGCATGTGCATAACCAAGTCGAACGATGACTTACTCCAAAATATTGTTAAACTGTGTATAGTGCCTGAAGTTTTCAGATGAAGATGAAGGTACTGGGAACTTGAGTTCAATGTAAATGCTTGAGCCATTTCTTGCTAGTATTATCTCACTATGTTTTTTTTCCTATATTCATACACTTCAAGTTTGTCATGAATAGATATATAGGTGAATTCAGAAGATTGTTGATTCCTCTAATGGTGTCAGTTAATATTATAATAAAAGATGGATTCATAATCAAATATTTATAGAAATTTAGTAGATTCCGATATATACAAGGTCTAAACAAAATTTATTGGGTTCGCATAAACCCATAACCAGGTGTCTAAATCTGCCCCAAAATAGATATTATTGTTTTGCTACTTCTGACAGGGTCTTGAGAACTTAAAAGTTCAAAACTTGTCCATGAAAATTGTGATATTAATAAAAAAAATTAGGTCTTTTTGCCACACTATTTTGGCCACAATGGCCTAAATGGGGTAAATTCATGACTATTTAGGTCAAATTTAATAATTTATGCTTACTTAATGTCATTTCTATCTTTTCTTCTCAAAGTTTATCTTAATTTAATTTTTTTACAATAGAGGTTATGATGGTTTTTACATAAGTGTGGCCAAATTTGAACCAAATTGGTATGACAATTTAGCAACTCTCTTAATAAAATGGGGTGACAAGTGATCAACTCAAAATGTGCATTTTCTTTTTGTTGTTGAACTGAGATTATGCAATTCACAGGTCAAACTTGATTAGGGCAAACCTGGATAAGAACATATAAAACGGATGTACTTTATATCAAACTAAATAATTTAATTCTATCAGTTATTAATCGAAGTGTGAATATATATAATTTAACCATAGCTAAGTAATACATGTTTCTAATAAAGATGTGTCTTGCAATTATTGATTTAATGTAAACACCACAATGTTAACGCTAAACAACAACTACATAACATGTGCTTTTACAATTTTTATATCATTTAGTCATAATTAATTAGCTAGTAATATCTAGTTTCTTCTCAATCCGTCTCTTAATCATCGTATAAATAAGTGTGTGGTCATTGAAATACCATGTTGGTTCTGGGGATTAACTTTGGTTCCTGATGGCTTAAAAAAATTGAAATACCATGTTAGTAAAGACACGTGTCATGTATTGAGTGAGTATAAATATTTGGAATAAATTTTTATCTTATTTAAGGTCTGTACTTTGCATAGGAGGTGTTCCCATCATGTTGTGATCTAACATTTGGTGCCCCAATATGATATGATCCTACTTAGCACACTTCATTTCAAGACGTACATTCAAGGACGAGATATGAGACTTCAAGCTCTACAAGCTACATGGAAGATGAGGAAGTCGTTTGAGGCCTTTGGAGGCTCCTACAAGCCACACAAAATGGCTTATGATGTGTGGAAGGTGGCTTGGGAGTTGATTGAAGAAGAAGCTACTAGAAAGGGGACCAAATGCGCAAAGTGGCCAAACGTGCAAACAGGGACATTTCTGCAAATTGGCTACACTTGCAAACTTGGACAAGATTGGGAGTTGACTATTTGTGCAAAGAAGGTTATGCTTGCAAGAAGGCCTTGCATGCAAGGTTGATTAGAGAGTCATCTATGCAAGGAGGGGCGTGTTTGGCCATTGAAGGCCAATTCTTGAATTGAAGACTACAATAAGAAGACTAGCCAAACAAAACCCTTACTTGATTAAGGGTAGCATTGTAATTGCCTATTAGTCTTCCTTCTTTAGCTTGTATATATAGCTTGTCTTTCATTTCATTACTTGGATTATGTTGAATGATGAATTGAGAAACTCTTTTGGAGATAGACTGTTTAGCTTAGTAGCTTTAGGGTTAGTTATTATAATGGTGGATTCCATTGTTGGTCTTTGAACATTTAATTCCATTGATTTCATGAAGAGTTGTTCATTTGTGGATTCATTTGAATCACTCTTGTCTTGATTTCAAATAGTATAGGTTCTTTTAGGATTGAATTAGATTGGGATCAGTGTTGGATTTAATATATCCAAGGTTGCCGATAAATTCACCCTAATTGGGTCTTGCTTTTATCCTCTTTTCTTATCCCCTTTTCTTCGTATCTTTAAATTCCGCATTTTTGGATTGAATTGGTTCTTCCCCAATTCGATTCGTATCACAATATTAGGTAGCTTAAGATTAGTGATGTATATGATTTTGTTATTATTTAAGAAAATAAATCTGGAAGTCTATTTCAATCTTAACTCAAAAAATAAAATTATTTTAGTTAATACAAGGTAGGATCTTTCACTGCCACTGTTTAAATTTTGACCTCGTTCAAAAGATTGTGCAAAAATAACTTTTTTATTAGAATCATAACAAAATCCTGACAGATCGTGAGGATTTCTTATTTTATATTGGGCTTAACAACAAGTTATGGCGATTGTTAGGCTGGCCAAATCTGATGAATCGACATGATCTTTTCAACATTTGTGGCTATAATTCTAGCGATTCATCAGGATTTGTGGCCAAAATCCTAACGATCACCATGACTTACTGCGTAGAAATTCACCTACAAGAATTTGCATTTTGTCCCTATTTTATGCTGGTCATTAATTTTTTTCCTTCAAAATCAAACTTTACGCATTATAATATCCACAAGTTATGCCAACTCTGTTAAAGAACTTATGCCCCTCTAGGCATACGCTCGATTTTGAAGGGCAAAAATAAAGACTAGTCCATTTGAAGGGAAAATCGTCTTACTTCCTTCAAAATTGATTCAAATCTACTTTAAATGACTCCATATTTGATATCTGGTTTCTAATATCGGTCACGCCCCGAACCATGGCCTGGGCGTAACACGACACTCGGTACCTGACTGCATGTGACCGAGCGAACCACATGGCTTGCTAAATCATCATGAGGAATACATGAGCGGAAATATAACGTGAAGTGCATGATGAGCTTTTATAAAACATAGTAAGTCCTAATATTAAACATAAGTACTTGGTTAAGTCATGAATGCGGACAATATCATAAATGAGCCAAACGGGCTAACCAATTCTGGAAGTCTAACATGACACTTGTATTGTCTATGAAACCTCTAACATGAGTCTGAAACACGTAACATACTTGCTGGGACAAGGCCCCAGCATACCTTTAGATGCAAAACTAAATAAAGAAAGACAATGCCTAAACCCCGAATGAGATGGGGCTCACCAATAAGCTGGTATGTGCAGATCCTAACGAGCAGAGGCGTCGTCCTGTAAATCCGTACCTGCATCGTGAAATGCAGGCCCCCGGGAAATAAAAGGGGACGTTAGCACATTGAATGTACTGGTATATAAAGCAACTAAAAGAAATAACATGGGACATGGAATAACATGATAAGAACTGAAATTGAAAACCTGAACATGAACATGAGCATGAGCATGGGTACATATATATATATATAACATAAGTAAAATATGATAAGTAGGGTGAGCATTTCATAAACCGACAACATGATATCACCACGTGGATACGTGGAGTCTGGTACCTCGCCGGACCAGCAGAGCCCCCATACCTTGCTAGGGTATAAGGTGGTAACGTGCCTGATGGATCCATTCAGTGTAAAATTAAGGAATCGTCCTAACTGGGCGGAGCAATCCTTGTCCTATGGTGGCTACGTAGTTTCAGGCTATCTGAGCCTTCTCGGTAATTCGTGCAACTCCCAAAAACATGAACATGATATAGTTGGCTATGAAGTCCATGATTTTCGTGAATTAACTCGTAAATGACTTGTAATCATGATTTCACGAAATAACTTGTAAACATGGTTTCATGAAATAACTTGTATTTAGCATGTATGTATCTTGAATCACGGCATGAAGATAATTATATAGTACAATTGCATGAAAACTTGTAGACATGTAGGACATTCATGAAATAATCATTTTTAGCTAAAAACATGCATGCAAGAACCCATGGAATACAAGATATGGGTCTTCATGGATTACAGACTGATTCTCAATAATCATATGGAGTTATTAAGACACAATGATAGAATAATAGCAATTCATACATAATAGAATCATGGACATGGACCTAGGGTTGTCATGAGCATGATATAAAAACCCTAGTTTTCATAAGGATTCATACTTTATGGATTAAGAGGTGTGGGGAAGAACAATGATGTTCCCACACGTAGATAGCAACCCTACATACCTGGTAATGCTCCAAACTTGAATTAAAGACTTGAACTTTGAAGAAGATTTCCAAAATCTTGAATCTTGAACCTTGAGATGGGTATTCTTGAAAACCCTAGGTTAGGAATGATAATTTCTTGTTTAGATTACAAGGATATGTATTCGAATTGACATGGAATAATTAGAGTAGGCTTACCTTGGTGTTCTTGATGATAGAAGAGGGTAGGAGGTCGTTCTAAGGCTTGAAGGAATGAAAAATAATGATTTGAACTGATATGGACGAAAATATACTGTTCTGGAAAATTGAATTTTATGCTCAGCAAAATACTGGCCGTATTTTGAAAGACGGGCCGTATTTTGAAATACGGTTCGTATTCTGTGTGGACTAGACTGCGACTCTTCAGTAAAATGGTCATAACTCTTTGCACAGATGTCCGTTTGACCATCATAATATATACCATTGGAAAGGTATTTCAAAGCTCTACAACTTTCATCAAGGAAATTTTCCCAAATTCCAAATACGTTTTGAAATACGGGCCGTATTTCAAAATACAGTCCGTTTTTAACAATATAGCCTCCAAATGTCGAATTCCAGAATGCTCAGAAGTCTTTGGTACCAGTTTACGACTTGAAATATGGGTCGTATACTGAAATACAGTCACTGTTCATGGGAGTAAACCACCATCTTACAACTGAAGAGGAAATTTCAATTCTCACATTCTTTATCTGGTTTTCTAAGTCTAGGATCATGGTCAAAGCTTAGGTTAAAGGTACGAGGTGTTACAATATCTCCCCCTTAGGATCATTCGTCCTCGAATGATGAGTCATGGTTAAGAATATGGCTGGCCATGACTTGAATACATGAATGTGAAGAAAACATGAAATGAAACATGAGACATGAAATGATGTGATTACATGAAAACATGGATACTGAAGCATGAGACATGAAACATGAGCGCTGAATACATGACATGAGCGTGAAACATGAGGCATGAAATGATGTGATTATATGAAAACATGGATACTGAAGCATGAGACATAAAACATGAGCGCTGGATACATGACATGAGCGTGAAACATGAGACATGACATAACATGGACTATGGGAATTTACCTTGAGCGTCCTTTGCTCGCTCTTCGAACAAATAAGGGTATCTGGATTTCATATCCTCTTCTGCTTCCCATGTAGCCTCTTCAACTTTCTGACTCCTCCACAGGACTTTCACTGAGGCTACTTCATTAGTTCTCAACTTGCGAACCTGACGGTCAAGAATGGCTACGGGAATCTTCTCATAAGTCAAACCGTCCTTAACTGTTATAGTATCAACAGAAACAACCAACGATGGGTCTCCTACACACTTTCTCAACATAGATACATGAAACACTGATGTACAGCAGCTAACTCTTGGGGCAACTCAAGTTGATAAGCTACTAGACCGACCTTTCGTGAAATTCTGTAAGGTCCAATATATCTGGGACTAAGCTTCCCTTTCTTCCCAAATCTCATAACACCCTTCATAGGTGAGACTTTAAGGAACACCCAATCATCAACTTGAAATTCTAAGTCCCTTCGCCTCACATCTGTGTAAGATTTCTGGCGACTCAGAGCCGTTTTCAAACGCTCTTGAATCAACTTGACTTTCTCCATCGCTTGATAGACCAAATTTGGCCCTAACAACTCTGCTTCATCAACCTCGAACCAATCAATTGGTGACCTACACCTTTGCCCATACAGAGCTTCAAATGGTGCCATCCCAATACTAGCATGATAACTGTTATTATAAGAAAACTCAATGAGAGGCAAGTGATCGTCCCAATTACCTTTGAAATCCAAGACGCATGCTCTCAACATGTCCTCCAGAGTCTTAATAGTATGCTCTGCCTGGCCATATGTCTGCAGATGAAAAGTTGTGCTGAGGTTCACCTTGGTACCCAATCATTTCTGAAAGGATTTCCAGAAGTTCACTGTGAACTGAGCACCACGATCTGAAATAATGGACATGTCCCATGCAATCTGACAATTTCATTAACATACAGCTTGGCATAATCTTCTGCTGAATCTGTGGTCTTGACTGGCAAAAAGTGTGCCGACTTAGTAAGCCTGTCAACGATCACCCAAATAGAGTCATGTCTCCTAGCTGAACGAGGTAGACCTGATACAAAGTCCATATTGATCATTTCCCATTTCCGGACAGGAATATCAATATTCTGAGCCAAGCTACCAGGCCTCTGGTGTTCGGCTTTCACTTGTTGACAATTCGTACACTTAGCTACAAAATATGCTACATTCTTCTTCATATCATTCCACTAATAAATCTCCTTAAGATCATGGTACATCTTAGTAGAACCTGGGTGAATGGAATACCTGGAGTTGTAAGCTTCTGACATAATTCGCTCTCTGAGCCCATCTACATCTGGAACATATAATCTGTCTCGGTACCTCAAGGTACTATCATCTCCCCCTTATTCAAAAGCCGTTGTTTTATGTTTGTGAATCCCCTCCTTCAGCTGCAACAAGTAGGGATCCGTATATTGTTTCTTTTTAACTTCAACGACTAAAGAGGAAAGAACACTATTCTGAACAACCACACTACCATCCTCGGAGTCCAAAAGTCGAACTCCAAGACTGGCCAAACGGTGAACTTCCCTGGTCATAACTCTTTTATCTGAATCCACGTGGGCTAAACTTCCCATGGAACGCCGACTAAGAGCATCGGCTACAACATTCACTTTTCCGGATGATAAAGGATATCCACATCATAATCTTTAAGCAATTCGAGTCATCTCCTCTGCCTAAGATTCAACTCCCTTTGCTTGAAGATATACTGCAGGCTTTTATGATCTGTGAAAATATCGACATGCACTCCATACAAATAATGACGCCATATCTTAAGTACAAAAACTACAGCTGCCAACTCTAGGTCATGAGCCAGATAATTATTTTCGTGAACCTTGAGCTGACGAGATGCATAAGCTACAACCTTACCATGCTGCATTAAGACACATCCGAGACCAACTCCCGAAGCATCACAATAAACTACGAACCCTTGAGTTCCCTCTGGCAGCGTCAAAACTGGAGCAGAAGTCAATCTCTTCTTCAACTCTTCAAAGCTTCGCTCACAAGCATCTGACCATTGGAACTTAACCTTCTTCTGAGTCAACTTAGTCAACGGAGCAGAGATAGAAGAAAATCCTTCTACGAAGCGTCTATAATAGCCTGCTAGACCCAGGAAACTTCTTATATCAGAAACTGAGGTGGGTCTGGGCTAACTCCTTACGACATCAATCTTCTGAGAATCAACTTTAACACCTTCACCTGACATCACATGGCCTAACAACGCCACTGACTTAAGCCAAAACTCACATTTTGAGAATTTTGCAGAAAGTTCACGATCTTTAAGAGTCTGCAACACTATTCTGAGATGTTCTACATGATCAACCTCATTATGGGAATACATCAAAATATCATCAATGAAGATAATGACGAATAAGTCGAGATAAGGCTTGAAGATCCTGTTCATCAGATCAATGAAAACAGCTGGAGCATTTGTCAACCCAAATGACATAACAAGAAATTCAAAATGGCCATAACGGGTTCTGAAAGCGGTCTTCAGAATATCAACTTCCTTAACCTTTTACTGATGGTAGCCTGATCTGAGGTCAATCTTGGAATAACATTGGGCACCCTGAAGTTGGTCAAATAAGTCATCTATTTTAGGAAGAGGGTACTTGTTCTTAATGGTGACCTTGTTCAACTGACGGTAGTCTATACACATACGTAAGGAACCATCTTTCTTTCGGACAAATAAGACTGGCGCACCCCAAGGCGAAACACTGGCCTAATAAACCCCTTGTCAAGAAGATCTTTCAACTGGGCTTTTAACTCAAAGTCTACCATTTCTAATTCCGCTAGGTCAGCTATGGTCCTGCAGTGATAGACTAAAACTGGGCAGCCCCTATAAATACGTCTAGCTACGACTGATTCCCTAACTGAGGTGGACACCTCAAAGGGTTCATGAAATTTCTCTAGTTCAATACCTAACTTTTTAGCAACAAAAGGGGTTACATAAGATAAGGTGGATCCTGAGTCAATAAGGGCATATACTTCAAAAGTGAAAACTGTGAGTGTACCCGTGACAACATCTGCTCTAGTCTCTGTATCCTGACGACCTGTCAATGCATACAAACGATTCTGACCACCGCCTGTATTGCCGGACCTTGCCGTGCCACGCCCCTGCTGGGCCTGGTTGTGACGAGGAGCTGCTGAATTTATGGACTGTGTCACATTACCTCCGGTACCCTGTCTGGCTGATGGACAGTCCTTCTAAAAATGTCCCTTTTGACCACATCTAAAGCAGGCATCAGTACCCACACGACACTCACCTGAGTGTCTCTTGTTACACTTACCGCATATCGGATGGGTATAACTTGATTGACCCACACTAGCCTGAGAGTAAGAACTTGATGGCCTGAAATTCTGCTTCTTATCATTACGGAACTTGGGGACTGGGGCATTTGATGTGGACGGAGCAGGTCCTACTTACCTGTTCTTAAAGAATTTCCTGTTTCCGTTCCCACTGAACTGTCCGGTAGACTTGACCCTCTTGTTGAACTCCTTGTCTTTCTCTTTCTACAAGGCTTCCTCCTCCTTTAGCCTTGTCTCATTACCTTATACGAAAGCAACCATCTTGGAGATAGTCATTCCCCCGTTCTATGCAGCAATATTGGCCCCATCATAGAAATGGGAATCAAGTCCTCCAACAAACCTCCTCACTCTTGCCCTCATATCCGATACCATATGTGGATCATGCTTAGCCAGACTGACAAATTTCAAATAGTAGTCCTGAACTGACCTGCCATTCTGCTTAACCTTCAGAAATTGCTCAGCCTTAGCCTCTCTGACTTCTATTGGCATGAAGTGGTCCAGGAATGCGCTTGTAAATTTATCCCATGTAGCGTCAGGTGCATCCTCACCTCGGGATAATTCCCAAGATTCATACCAAGTGTTAGTAATGCCATGTAGCTGATGAGCTTCAAAAGTAGCTGCTTCGATTTCTGTAACTATCATAATCCTGAAGATCTTCTGGAGAGCATCAATGTAGTACTGAGGGTCTTCATCTTTGTTTGTCCCCGTAAAGACTGGGGGATTCATCCTGAGAAAGTCCTTAGTCTTAGAAGACTCTCCATTGCCTCCTGAACTTGACCCAGATTCCTGACGTTGGGCCTGAGCTGCTACCAGTTGTGTGAGCATGTTGATAGCACTCCTAACATCCCCATCCGAATCACTAGGAGGTGTAACTATAGGAGCGGTTGGGGCTGCTGTCTGAGTCGGAACGGTCTCTTCACGAGTTGCCTCTACAGTAGCCCCCTGGCTGGTGGCTGTGACCTTTCTGGTGTATTTACTTTTCGCAGGCATTTTCTGAAAATACGTACATGCACGAATTAGAAAGGCATCTTGAAAGTACTGCTCTAACTGCACGATCTAGAATATGAAGGAAGTGAGATAATCCTAAATGTCTTGGTGGTTAACTGCTTATATGTATGGGCCCCTCACACATATAAAAGTGACCCCACTGGACACGGTTTCATAGACTCCCTAAAGACACTTGAACCTAGGCTCTGATACCAAGCTTTGTCACGCCCCGAACCATGGCCTGGGCGTAACACGACACTCGGTGCCTGACTGCATGTGACCGAGCTAACCACATGGCTTGCTGAATCATCATGAGGCATACATGAGCGGAAATATAACGTGAAGTGCATGATGAGCTTTTATAAAACATAGTAAGTCATAATATTAAACATAAGTACTTGGTTAAGTCATGAATGCAGACAATATCATAAATGAGCCAAACGGTCTAACAAACTCTGGAAGTCTAACATGACACTTGTCTTGTCTATGAAACCTCTAACATGAGTCTGAAACACGTAACATACTTGCTGGGACAAGGCCCCCAACATACCTTTAGATGCAAAACTAAATAAAGAAAGACAATGCCTAAACCCCGAATGACATAGGGCTCACCAATAAGTTGGTATGTGCAGATCCTAACGAGCAGAGGCGTCGTCCTGTAAATCCGTACCTGCATCGTGAAATGCAGGCCCCCGGGAAATAAAAGGGGTCGTTAGCACATTGAATGTACTGGTATATAAAACAACTAAAAGAAATAACATGGGACATGGAATAACATGATAAGAACTGAAATTGAAAACCTGAACATGAACATGAGCATGAGCATGAGCATGGGTACATATATATATAACATAAGTAAAATATGATAAGTAGGGTGAGCATTTCATAAACCGACAACATGATATCACCACGTGGATACGTGGAGTCTGGTACCTCGCCGGACCAGCAGAGCCCCCATACCTTGCTAGGGTATAAAGTGGTAACGTGCCTGATGGATCCATTCAGTGTAAAATTAAGGAATCGTCCTAACTGGGCGAATCAATCCTTGTCCTATGGTGGCTACGTAGTTTCAGGCTATCTGAGCCTTCTCGGTAATTCGTGCAACTCCCAAAAACATGAACATGATATAGTTGGCTAAGAAGCTCATGATTTCCGTGAATTAACTCGTAAATGACTTGTAATCATGATTTCACGAAATAACTTGTAAACGTGGTTTCATGAAATAACTTGTATTTAGCATGTATGTATCTTGAATCACGGCATGAAGATAATTATATAGTACAATTGCATGAAAACTTGTAGACATGTAGGACATTCATGAAATAATCATTTTTAGCTAAAAACATGCATGCAAGAACCCATGGAATACAAGATATAGGTCTTTATGGATTACAGACTGATTCTCAATAATCATATGGAGTTATTAAGACACAATGATAGAATAATAGCAATTCATACATAATAGAATCATGGACATGGACCTAGGGTTGTCATGAGCATGATATAAAAACCCTAGTTTTCATAAGGATTCATACTTTATGGATTAAGAGGTGTGGGGAAGAACAATGATGTTCCCACACGTAGATAGCAACCCTACATACTTGGTAATGCTCCAAACTTGAATTGAAGACTTGAACTTTGAAGAAGATTTCCAAAATCTTGAATCTTGAACCTTGAGATGGGTTTTCTTGAAAACCCTAGGTTAGGAATGATAATTTCTTGTTTAGATTACAAGGATATGTATTCGAATTGACTTGGAATAATTAGAGTAGGCTTACCTTGGTATTCTTGATGATGGAAGAGGGTAGGAGGTCGTTCTAAGGCTTGAAGGAATGAAAAATAATGATTTGAACTGATATGGACAAAAATATACTGTTCTGGAAAATTGAATTTTATGCTCAGCAAAATACTGGCCGTATTTTGAAAGACGGGCCGTATTTTGAAATACGGTTCGTATTCTGTGTGGACTGGACTGCGACTCTTCAGTAAAATGGTCATAACTCTTTGCACAGATGTCCGTTTGACCCTCATAATATATACCATTGGAAAGGTATTTCAAAGCTTTACAACTTTCGTCAAGGAATTTTTCCCAAATTCCAAATACGTTTTGAAATACGGGCCGTATTTCAAAATACAGTCCGTTTTTAACAATGTAGCCTCCAAATGTCAAATTCCAGAATGCTCAGAAATCTTTGGTACCAGTTTACGACTTGAAATACGGGTCGTATACTCAAATACAGTCACTGTTCATGGGCGTAAACCACCATCTTACAACTGAAGAGGAAATTCCAATTCTCACATTCTTTATCTGGTTTTCTAAGTCTAGGATCATGGTCAAAGCTTAGGTTAAATGTACGAGCTGTTACAATATCAGTCCCAGTAATTTTAATTGTTAGATTCAACAACCTTAAAATATCACCGGAAAAGGGTCAATAATACTCCTAATGTATTGAAAATAGTTCAGAATTGCCCTATATTAACCTTTTGGTCCAATAATACCCTCAACGTTTTTAGACAAAAACGTATGGCATTTGTGAGCCACTTTTAATACGTTGGGGGTATTTTTGACCCTTTTCCGAAATATCAATAGACTCGTTTTATCTTTTTCAACATTCAAACTTAATAAAACTCATTAAAAGGTTTTCAAGTTTCTTCAACCAAACAAGTAAAAGAAAACCACAATGCGTAATACGTTTTCAATTTCAAAAAACACATATATGAGGATAATAACGTAGGAGGGAGAAGGACGAAAAGAAGAAGAAAGAATTCTGACGGAAGTCCAAAATTGCTAAAGTTTTATTAATGGGGACTAAAATTAAAGTCATTGTTGGGCTATTAACATATTTTTCATGGTCTGACAATGACAATGTTACGTCTCTATACATACCGTTGAGGGTGTATATGGATCGGGTTAGTTCGGGTTTTCCAAATACCAAATCAAATTAATTGTGTCGGATTTTTAAATTTATAAACCAAACAAACAAAAGTTGGGTTTTTCAACCTCGGGTTTTCGGTAAAGTCTTTATACAAAACATATAACTTGTGTTCAAATATTTCTTTAGTCGTAGTAAGATATAACTATCTAATAAGGTGTGTTTTAAGAAAATAACATAAAATGTGAGATGAGTGATGACATTATACTAAAATATTCAACAAGAAAGGTAATGAAATCTCATAAGATCATGTTTCCCTGGGGTGCTCCCATGAGTTCAATATATTTTTTTTGAAAGGTTAAAGCCAAATTTTGTAGTAATTACTGTAATTGTTCCAATTTACTCTTTGGTATATTTTATAGTTTGAAAGGTTAAGGCCTGATGTAGCCTATATGGCCAATGTGATTTAGCTTTTTATTCCTTTCTTTGACAGTAGAAAAATATTTTTTGTAAAGAAAGACCCAAAATAGATTTAAAGAATGAATGTATTTCCGTGTGATTATTAATGATTATTCAAATGACAAGAAGTGAATCTTTTATTAGCATTCTGGTTTTGATTTGAGTTACTAACATCTATAGACTATAAAACTTGTTTGGCCATTCAAGATTTTAAGTTCAAGTTTGAAAATTAAAATAATAAGCTAAAAGATCAAAACTATGAAAAGTTTAAAAAATCTTTATAAATTACATTTAAAATAACTTTTTATGTATAAAGTAATTTCGAAAAAATTGTATACGTGTAATGTCGGGTTGATTTGGTTCAGTTTGATTTTTTTAGTTAAAATCAAATCAAACCAATTATGGATGGTTGTTTTTTCAATACCGAACATAGTCAAACCAAATCACTAGTCAGGTTTTTTTCTTGGTTTGATTCGGATTATCTGTTTGATGCGATTTATCGGTTTTCTTTATACACCTCTACATACTGTTAAGTCATGAAATGGGACTATTTTAATGTGAATCGTCTAGAGATCAAGTTTCATGATCTTATTGTGAAACATGCCAAATTCTCTAAGCTTCTATTGCAAAATTAGAATTTTAGTTCAGGAATACAACTTATTTCGCATTGATGGTTGAAGTCACTTTAGATAAAAATTACCCTTTTTCAGATAAAAATTACCCTTTCATACGTACAATCAACCTCCTAGCTGAAATAAACTTAGAAATACAGTATTTAGCTTCTAAATCATTTCAAGTGATATCGTGACGGTTAAGAATGAGTTATAGCGGTTGAGAATCATTGGTCTTACAATAAAAGTAAAATGATGACGGACGATGATAGTTGAGAAAATGAAATATTCATAATTTCGCGAAGTTCAGGGATAAATATGAACTATTCACAAAGTCCAAGGACAAATTTGAGCCTTTTCTTTTGTAAAAAAAGAACTCGTATGTCATAAAAACATCCCGCCTTTAGTGAATAAGGGCATATTTGGACCAATTTTGTAACGATAGGGGCATATTTCACTCAAACTATTAACGGATACTTAAGCCATTTCCCAAAGTTCAGCGGCATATTTAGACCTTTTCCCATTTTTAAATTACAACTTTTATCAAATGTGAATGTGATATTTACTTACTAATTCAATTTTTCCAAATAAGCTAAATAATAATTATTGGTGAACAAGAGTACAAGACACATGTTACTGTACATAATTATGAGGATTTCATGATGGGTGTGTATCTTTTTATTTAATGAGTTTGGGCTACAGGCTGATAGTAGCATAGATATGTTGAAAAATGATCAGTTTATAATGGAGAGCACCCACTAGATTAAAGCTTTCAAGCCTAGAAGTATCGGGCTGGCTATGTTCCTCTTCTGGCTTAATCTAAGGCAATTATGCAACTGTATAATTATATTTTTAATTACTTAACACCAAATCCTAACAGATCGCCTTTCTTATATCCCTAAGAAAGATTAGTGATTCAAATTTGAAAATTATATATATTTTTTAATTACATAGGGTAGGGGAAGGGGTATGGGTGTCAATGGTTTTCAAAAAACCGATCTAACTAACCAAACCGTACTGTACCGAACTGATTTTTAGGTTTTCTTTTAATAAAACCGACGGTTTATATATAAATTTATATCCGTACCGAATAATTAGGTAGATTTTTAATTTTATAAAAATAAACGGAAAAAATATCGAACCGAACCGAATAAGCTTATATATGTTAAATATATTTTATCTATTAAATTTAAATATGATAAAATATTAAAATCGCTTTGGGTTTGAGATGATGAAAATGACTACAAGCCGACAAGATAATTAACACTTAAAGTTCCAACTCTGAAACCTATCATATTACTCCTATTGAAATTAAATTAGTTCTAGCATCTCGAGGATTAACTAGAAGCTACAAGGTATTTCGACGATCTTGGATAGAAAGCAATAAAGTATTAGATATCTTTCCTCTTGTATGATTTTAAATTCTCTTATTGGATACTCAATCCTAGTAGTCTCAATTCTTGAGTCTCATCTTCATTGATTTTCCCCCCCTTGTGTGATCTAAAATATATTTTTTGTTTTTGCTTACCATTATTTTACACTGCCATAAAATAGTGGGATCAATCTCTATTCTTGTCGTTTTTCATATTTTCTTGATTCATCACCTTTTAATCATTAATAATATCTAGAGAATTTTTGTCAAAGTCCTATTGAAGTATGTATGATATTCTGTCTTACTTTTATTAGTGACTATAACATGATGCTCTTAAAAAATAAAACCGAACTGTACCGATACCGAAGAGAAACCGACATGATGGGACGCTTTCGAAAAGTCTAATTTGGTTCTACAAAATGAAACAACCGAAAAATTTGTACGGTATAAATTTATAAAATAACTGCTCGAACCGTACCATTGACACTCCTAGCAAGGGGAAATGGGGGAGGGGATTACAATGTGGGAATTCGAACCCTCACCAACAAAGTGAAAGTTCAGATAACCAACCAATTGAGCTACTAGATCTCTATAATTTGAAAATTATCTATTCTAGGATGTGATGATATTTTATTTAAACTGCTTCTTAAAAATGTTTGTTTCGTTACAATTTCATTTTTCTTCTCAAGTATACTTGACAAAAAATGGAGAACGCAAAACATGGCTGACCTACCTAACTCGGCCTCACAATTCATTCTCTTTTTTCCTCCGTTCTTCTTTTTTTGTTTAATTTTTCAATATTTATAATCTATTAACTAATTAAAACTTGCATGGAATTGCTTATTAAAATTATATTCAAAATTTATTAATTCGATTGATTCATGCGTTGGATAAGCTTACTAAGAGAATTGCACTGCTGACAAGAAATTCAAATTTATAACCTCTAATTAATAATTAAAAAAAATCAATCATCTCTTTATAAATTGTGACAAGATATACCACCTTCTCTCAAGTCTCCCGATTCTACCATAGAAGGCAACAATAGATAATAAATCTCCTAACATTTTTGAAGCCTAAAATGTTTGGCCAAAATTTCTTACTAGAGGGCCATCTCCTAATGCTATACTTTGTAGTGTGGTGTAAAATTGGTGTGGCGTTGGTATGCCAAACTTATTTGTAGTTTAAGCAATACATTAATTAGTTCTTAATTTGAAAAATTTGGCACCGCTTATTACTTATTAGTCTTATTTACAGTTAAGAGTGAAGCATGACATGTATTATAGATGTTGATAAGGATCAAATCGAAATTACTCCTCCAATCCATTTTACTATCATATTTATTTTTTACACGCCCTTCAAAAATATAAACTAAGAATTTTTTGATTTTTATTTCTTCTTTGACTTTAATTTAATACTATTATTCCTTTCACAACATTAAAATCCTGTGTATTTATTAGAGTAAGGGTGACAGTGAAAAAAATAATTAATGTATTTTGATTTTTGAAATGACTAATATTTTGGACCCACATATTTTTAGTAACCATGACAAATAAAATAAACTGAAAAGAAGTAATAAATAAACAATCACATAAATAAGAAAATACTAAATTTTACATGGTTCAATAAAATTGTCTAAGGTTCACCAAAACAAAGTAATTATATTACTAAATTTTGTGATATAAAATTGTCTAAGGTTCACCAAAACAAAGTAATTATATTACTAAATCTTGTGATATATTTACAAAGTAAAGATGGTTCTGGTATAGGGTACCTACTGAAAATGAGGGTAAACTGTAAAGGAACAACTTTCTTATTTAACAAAGAGAAATTAACATACCAACTTAGAATTAAGAAAGGGCTAACATTTAAAAAAAAAAAAAAAAAAAAAAAAACTCATTTCGGACAATTAAACTAAGCTTCGACCTTATCTCTCTTTTGTTGGGTTTGGCGGCCCTAATCGCAAAGCTAGATTTAAATCTTCCATTTAAGCCATAGGTTATCTTTTGCGTCTATTTTTTATTTTAAAAAAAATCAGTGCAACTATCATCTCGATTCAAAATCTTTATCTTTTCTAACTAGGAAGTATGTATATTATGTTATACTGTTTAGAGGTTGTAATAGTTCACACATAACTACCCTTTTGATACAAAAGGTTGCAAGTTTAAATTTTATGAATTATTATAATGATCTCAAGTAAATATATAATAATGTAATTTAAATTTATAATTAAATATTTATAAACACACACACATAATCTAGGAAAAAATATTGAGTTCACGTAAATTCATAAATTACAGATTTGACACCTGATTTTATAGGCACACGATGGAGGAAAGAATTTTTTCTTCTATTTATCTTAACCTTTTTCCTTTTTTCTCCCTTTCACCATTAAATTTTTCCCACGTACATTTTTCTCATTTCTTTTTCTTCTTTTCTTTTTGTGTTCTTTTCTTTTTCTTTTCGCCGTGTGGAGGAATGGATATGGACCCCAACATAATGGTTGACGTTATGTGACAATAATTCATCATTCATTTATGCTTAAACAAAAGGGCAATTTGCAGGATTGACCTCCGCTGGGTAGGGGTGGGCATGGTACGGTATTTAAAATTTCGGTTCGATAATTTCGATTTTCGGTATTTAAGAATACTATACCATTACCATACCAAATTAATTTGGTATGGTTCGGTATTTTTAAGTTCGGTTTCGGTATTTTACGGTACGATAATTCGGTAACCATAGTTTGTTCGATTACGACTTACATATATACATATATAAAGAATTATGACTTCGGCTACTCAAGAAATATCTCAATTACATTATGCTAACACCTTACACATGTAAAAATATTCAAAAGAAAGTACAAGCAATGCCCTTCGTTAATCAATTACACAAAAGGGCATTTCGATCAAGATATATATAATTTGGTACACAAAAAGGGCATTTCAATTAATTATTTCATACTAACATCTTACACATGTAAAAATATTCAAAAGAAAGTACAAGCAATTCCAACGTCTAAACAATTAGTTTGTACTAATACTACTTATATATTTGTTAGTATTATATATATATACTAACAAATATATATATATATATATATATATATATATATATATATATATATATATATAATATGAATTGTATATGTAACTATCTGGAATACTTCGGTATGGTATTCGGTATTTTGGTATTTTCTTTATCAATACCGAATACCGTACCAAATACCAAACTTTTCAAAAATGCATACCAAATACGGTACCAAATACCATAATACCGAAACCGCGGTATCAAAAGTTTCGGTGTGGTAATCGGTATATACCGTATCGTGCCCACCCCTAACTGAGGTGGTCTTTAATTCTTGTCCTTCGCTAAAAGTTTCTTGGTTTCGGGTTCGAACCCCCACTAAGTTAAAAAAGAAAAAAAAATCGCAAGGCATAAGTTTGGATTTGCAGGGCATCAGTTGGATGGGTTTCAAACTTTGCCTTAAGGCAAAAAAAAAATGTTGAAATTTTGCAAACCTCTGCCTCAAGGCCTAATTTTGGGCAAAAGTTTGTCTTAAGGCATAAGTTGGGGTCCAAATATGCCTTGCGAATACCAACTTCTGCCCTGTGAATTCCAACTTATGCCTTGTGATTTTTTTTTACTGAGCCTGGGTTCGAATCCAGGACCTCTGGATGTTAAGCGAAGGGCAAATATTAAAGACCACCAATTTGAGGGGGAAAAATTAAAGACCACCCCAAAAGAAGGGAAATCCGCGCAAAAAAATGTAAACAAAACTCATTGTAGATGAAATAATAATTTTATGAAATTCTTTCTCACGAAACCCTAGGCTCTCTCCTCTTGCCTCTCTCCTTTGAGACCATGGAGATTTAGGGTAGCCATGGTTGCCACCGTCTCTCCCCAGCCTTTGGCTGCGGGAGAGCCTAAAACCTACAAACAACACTATAAACACCAATACAAACCCTACTTATGCCGATAGATTGAATTAAACAAAATCAACCGTTAACTTTTCTCAAACTAATTTGATACCTATTGAAGTTGTTCATGGCATTCATACATTACAATTTTCGTTGGATGAACGTCAAGCTTTCGCTAAGGAGGAGGGACTTCATCAAGCCATTGTGGTTAAGCTATCCATGGGATCATCGAATTTGCCAACTTTAAGATCGATTTTGCCTAAGTTCCTCGGCATTAAGGGACATGTCTCGTCGGGTTGCTTGCTCAAAGACAACTTCTTATTCGTATGGATCAATATGATGATTTTGTGGCTGCATTATCAAGAGGCGTGAATTATTTCATGCACAATGGCAAAGACCATCAGATTAGGATTTTCCCATGGACTATTGGATTCAACCCTAAGGAGGAGACTTCACGTGCGACAGTATGGATTTTGTTTCCAAACCTATCGACTGATTTGTTTGCTAAGAGGTCTTTGCTTTCCATTGCTTCATCAGTCGGGAAACCTATTGCTGTGGATAAGGCCACACAAGTGAGATCAAGACCTAGCACGACTAGGGTTAGGGTCATTCTTGACTTATTGGACAAACATCCGGATCGTATTCGACTTCAAAGTGTGGACGAAGTTATGGGCAGAATTATTGACGAGTTTCAGGAGGTTGTGTATGATAATTTGCCTCAATATTGCACCCCTTGTAAGCACCAAGGTCATGATGAAAAAAAGTGTCGATTGTTAATTGGAAAAAATGTAGTGGTTAAAAAAAAAATGTTGTGGCAATGGAGATTGAGGGAGCTTCGGTTGAGAAATTGCAAGGAAATGCACATGATTATCTAAACACTAAGAAGAAACTACAAAAGGGAGCTAACATGGGAGATATTCTAGTAGGTCGAGCATTGGCTAGGGTGTCCAAAAACCTCGCTGAAAGCTTATGGGTTGGAAAAGAAGCTGCTTCAGATTTGCGTCCTAATCCGAAAAGAAATGAGGGTAGTCCATCGGGTAATAGTAAATTTGAGGCAATTCATCCTCTTAATAGCAATGAAAATCAGGAGGTTTTGGTTGGAAAAGTGCAAGAGGTGGTGCAACCGGCCAAAATCAACGAGTTGCCTAGTTTTTGTGATACGAGTGTCGCAGTTGGGGATTCAGTTGTTTTCGAGTAGGCTATGGATTTGAACAATGCTAGAGATGATGCTGGAAGTGAAGGCTGGATAGTGGTCTCACGCAAACAATTTGTTAGTCCTCAAATTGTCAAAGAACTTGATGTGACAAAGGAACAAGGCATTGCAACAAAGGACATTGTGTGTCCTAACACTTTTGAGGCTCTTTCAGGTAGAGAGGAGCACCAATCTGCTTCAAGATGTTCTAAACATCATATTGCACATCCGGAATTGGCAAACATGCTAATGCAGTAACAAGTTGCAAGTTTGGTTTGTCCCGTCCCCGTCTTGAAGCCGTTGATGGTCACATTCAACACTTCGGCGTTTGAGATCCCTACTCAATCTATGGAGATATTTGGTGAGCAACATGATGACTCTGGGTAGCAATTAATGCCTGCAGGGAATGACCAAGATGTGGATAAGATTGTGGCCTTAGCTCCAGAACGTTTAAGTAATAATGTTGAAACGAAGAGTGACGAAAAGGTGATATGAGTGTGAAGAGTTGGGCGGACATAATGGAGGAGGATAGGCAGGTTTCATCCCCTTCAATGCGCAACAAGTTGAGTCCAGTAGCCCCGACATTTGTGCCAAGCCATGCAATGGTTCTTCCATATTTAGCCGCTAGTCAGCTTGTGGCTCAAATGAGTGCACCCTTGAATGTAAGTGTTCCGAATATTCAGTTGACCCCTACTAATGTTCTTCATGTTTTAGTGTCACACGATATGGAAAATTTGAATACTATGGATAATCCTACTAAAAGGAAGCCTATTGGAATTGTGGCCAAGAGGTATGAGCTAGGAGCTTTAGTGGAAGATTCTTTGGAAGCTTTTGATGTTGATTTGGGCTTTGACATATTTGATGAAGAAGATGAGAATGAAATATTAGATGAATGCTTTGCTAAGGTGGCTAAGGATGAAGATCTTTCACCTAGGCAACAAAGGAGTGGATTCAAGACAAAGAAGACTCATGGAAGAAAACATAGTCGGGATGGTAAAGTGTTTGATGAGGTTGTTCAAAGGTAACTACCAATGTGAGTGGCAAAACAGAAGGAGACAAGGTTAAACTACATCTACAAGGTCTAATAGATCCAAGAAGATTTGATGAAGTATCAAGAATTTTGAAGCTGTTGGAAGAAGAAGAAGACAAGGTGAAGAATCAGATTTTTATCAGGCTACATCTCCTTGAAGAATTCACAATTCCAAAAAAACAAGGGTCTGATTCTATATTCTTGCTTATTTTAATATTTCACTATTTAAGTATTATCAGTTGTAATATCATCATAGAGTGTATTATAAACTCTGTGATGATCATAGAATATTTAGTGCTTTCTTCTTCTTATTTTTTACATGCATGTTAGTTCGTAGAGGTTTTTTACGCCTCAATAGGATTAGTAAGGTAAGACCTAGCCCCTTGCTTGTACTTTTCCTTTGTGTTTCGCTTTTATTATATAAATAAAAAACTATCCCTAGGCATCTCGCCTAGTGGATTTGCATTAAAAAAAAACTTTTATAAATTAATTCTCAAATTTTCAAATGAAATTCATTCTCAAATAAAAGCTTAATATCAAAATACTCATCTTTAATCTCAACTTTAAATACCTTTTTTTCTTTTATATTAGCTTCAATCAACTATTGTTCAAACGTCAATTAGTTTTAGTAAATATTCTAAAATGAGGGTAAGGAAATAGGAACCTTTTCTTAATAGGCGAGGAGACTATATTTTTCTCCTATAAAACCTTTTCCCTATCACCATTAATTTTTTATTATTATTATTATCTTCTTCTATAAAAAGGTTATCTTCTCCTCTCATTTCGTATTTTCTTTTATTTTTGGTGGACCCCAACAATTAATATAGTTGTTATTTCAAGACAAGTACCCAAAGGGGTGGGCATGGTACGGTATTTGAAACTTCGATTTGGTAATTTCGATTTTCGATATTTAAAAATACTATACCATTATCATACAAAATTAATTCGGTATAGTTCGGTATTTTGCAGTACGGTAATTTGGTAGCCATTGTTTGTTCGACGATGAGTTACATATATACATATAATAAAAAATTATACTTCAGTTAGTCAAGAAACGTCTCAATTATATTATACTAACACCTTACACGTGTAAAAATATTCAAAAGAAAGTACAAGTAATGCCCTTCGTTAATCAATTACATAAAAAGGGCATTTCAGTCAAGATATATATCTTTGGTACACAAAAAGGGCATTTCAATCAATTATATCATACTAACATCTTACACATGTAAAAATATTCAAAAGAAAGTACAAGCAATTCCAACGTCTAAACAATCAGTTTGTACTAATACTAATTATATATTTGTTAGTATTATATATATATATATATATATATATATGGTATTCGGTATTTTGGTATTTTCTTTATCAATATCGAATACCGTACCAAATACCTTAATACTGAAATCGCGGTATCAAAAATTTCGGTTTCGATATGATAATCGGTATATACCATACCATGTCAACCCCTAGTACCCATAATTAGTTTAATTTCTTTAACACCCACCACTCTTAACTCTATTTAAATTGCAAGTTAGGAAGCCAAAAACACCATAATCTCCATCCATGGCTTCAATATTCTTACAAGTTCTTGCACTACTCGCAGTGCTATATTTTCTTCAAGAATTACACAACAAATTCATGAAAAAAAAAAAAACAAAACTTCCTCCTGGCCCTAAAGGGCTTCCAATTATAGGAAATCTGCATATGATTGGCAAAAATGTCCACCAAGATCTTCATCAAATAGCCAAAAAATATGGTCCCATAATGAGCATGAGATTCGGAGTGGTTCCTGTAATTGTTGCTTCATCTCCTCATGCTGCTGAACAATTCTTGAAAAACCATGATCTTGTTTTTGCCAGTAGACCAAATAATAACGTTGTTCAATTCGTCGTGTACAATCAGAAAAATTTGACATTTGCAAAATATGGACCTTATTGGAGAAATATGCGAAAATTGTGCACGTTAGAATTGCTTACTACTCAAAAGATCAATTCATTTCAAGCCATGAGAAAACAAGAAGTTGCAAATTTTGTGACTTTTATCAATCGGGCAGCTTGTAGTCATGTTGAAGTTGATATTAGTGCTAAACTTGCCACATTAAGTGCTAACATGGCTTGTTTAATGGTATTTGGAAAAAAATACACGGATGATGAATTTGATGAAAGGGGTTTTATGGATGTGATTCGCGAGAGTTTGGTTATAGCAGCAAAACCAAATATTGGTGAGTTTCTTCCTTTTCTTAATACGTTTGATCTGCAGGGATTTGTTCCTCGTATGAAGGAATTAGCAAAGATTTATGATGAATTTTTGGAGAGAGTTATTGATGAACATGTTCAAGATTCTAAGGACGAGAAGCAAACCAAGGGTATTGTTGATACTATGATGAATATCATGCAATCCGGCGAAGTTGAATTTGAGTTCGATCGTAGCCATGTCAAAGCTATTTTGCTGGTAACATTTTCTTCATCATAACATGAGTAGAGTTGCAAGTCAATTTAATTTGAGTTTAAAGAATATTTGTCGATGTGTAAAAATATTTTACTAGCAAAATCATCTTTATTTGTTATAGTAGGTAACTTATCGTATTTTCAAAATCACAAATTCCACTTTTATGTAGGGCTACTTGTAGATATTTTTGGATGACTTTGTCAATTCTTTTACTCCATCGCGCGATATATTTTTAGTTAAGTTTAACTTATATTCACTGAAGGATAAAATAAGTTTCACTCGCAGTTCATCTTGATTTGTTGTAGCAAGTTACTTGTCTTATTTTAAAGGTTACAAATCTGATTTTTTATGTGTATTACTTGTAGATATCCTTGGATGATTTTACATGCACCATCCATATTTTTTTAATAGTAATTAATATAACCATCATTGAAGGGGGTTGGGCCATGATCCCTACATGTATATTACAAGCCAATAGATAAAGACATGAAGAAGGGGCACCTAATAAAATAAAAATTAAAAATTAAAAAAGAGAAGGAATACATCATGACTAACCTCTCTATCTGTGTCAAGTAAGTTAGACATCCCTCACTTTGTGGGAAATTTGCTTCAATCCAAAAATTACAAGTAGTGTATACATCCTTATCTATGTAATATCCCATACTAATATTTGATCCTTGTGTGACAACAACTAGACATACACAACTAAGCTTCCCAAAAAAAAAAAAAAACTTCTGGGAGGACACCTTAACTATGTGCAAAAATATTAAACCAAAGTTTGTCCTTTTTTCCTGTCTCTTAATTCTAGAATTAGCCATTTGAATTTGGTCCATAAAAAGACCTTATTCCCTCTCTAATTTTTTTTTATGCCGTTGGTTTATATAATTTAAATTAAACTCAAATTTTAAGTATATACACCGTTAATATAAGGAATTTTTACAACGTCAAACCGCCTTTATCTATGATAGCAAGTAATCTGTCTTATTTTCAAAATTACGAATCCCACATTTTAAGGAGGCTTACATGTAGAAATCATTTGTGACTTGATAGTGTAAAAAGATCCTTATGATGATGATGTATATAACTTAAAATAAAGTATGTTAAAATTTTCTTCTTCTTATTTCTTTTTAATTAAAACCATCTAGCTGTGTGCTAGTGGTGTTTTATTCCATAAAAAAAAATCAAGTAAAGTTAAATTGTTGTTGCCGGGGAATGAACCCTCTTCTTCTAAATATATTTCAAATTGAACAACTTTTTCTGATACAAGATTCGTTTTGCAATTCTCAAATTTACTAGGTAAAAGTAATTGATAATGTACTCAACATGGAGTAACATACATGTGAATGTTATTAATTTAGCAACTGAAAAAGAGCTCTCTATGCAGGATCTACTAATAGCTTCAATGGACACCTCATCAACTGCAATTGACTGGATTTTTTCTGAACTTTTAAGGCAACCGAAAGTAATGAAGAAATTACAAAACGAATTGGAACAAGTAGTTGGCAAAAATAGAATGGTGGAAGAGTCAGACTTGGAAAAATTAGAGTACTTAGACATGGTCATAAAAGAAGGCTTTAGGCTTCACCCCGTAGCACCACTATTGCCTCATGAATCCATCGAAGATTGCATAATTGATGGCTTTGATATACCTAAAGGTTCAAGACTTCTAGTAAATACTTGGGCAATTGGAAGAGATCCAGAAGTTTGGTCCAAACCCGAGACGTTCATGCCAGAAAGATTTATTGGTAGTAACATCAATCTTCGTGGACGCGATTTTCGACTTTTGCCATTTGGCTCTGGGAGAAGAAGTTGCCCCGGATTACAATTAGGGCTCACAATCGTTCGCTTGGTGCTAGCGCAATTGGTTCATTGTTTTGACTGGGAGTTACCAAATGGTATGATGCCAAAGAATTTAGACATGACTGAGAAATTTGGTTTAGTTATGGCTAGAGCTCAACATCTAATGGCTATTCCTACTTATCGATTGCATGTGTAGTTGATATTAAAATGTCAAATGAGTAGGTTGGGCTGAGTTGATATTAAGATATTAAATTAAAAGACAACTTACATAAATAACTACCTTTTAATGCTTGCTTTCAATTCGTAGTTATCTTTTTTGAAATTACATTTCGTAGCTACTATTTGTAGCAACCGGTGATGTATTTGCGTGTATTAGAATACACACAGATCCTGTATCCAAAAAATAGAACGCTGTAAAATAGGAATTAAATGTGGAGTGAATCCGTTTAAATAAGGAAAACAAAATAATATCTTCCACAATTCACTCCTTTGTTATTAGCTTTCATAATTCTACACGTTTCTCCTTCCTCTTTTCTTCTTCAAATTACATAACGTAAATTCAAAATTCATAAACTTAAACTGAAGAGGAAAAGCAAACAATGCGTACTTTATTGAACATGTAATTCGAAATACATGATTTATGTTTCAAAATACACTTAAGGTTCAGTTGTATTTTAGAATCTTATTGATCACAACTTTTTTGTGAGGTCTTAACGAATTCAGTAGTGATTTTTGTTTCAGAAATCGTCCAACTGCAGTGATAAAAGGCTTTTTTCAGGTCTGAATTAGTTTGTTATGTATTGTATTTTACTTGATTAGTCGATTTCTACACTGTTAGTTGTAGTTGAATAAAAATTTCATATGAAATTTGATAATGTATTTCAGGTGGTAAGCAATTGCCTTGAATCTGTTTTTTTGAATTAAAAAAGGTCTAGTGTAACAGCGTTAATTCGATAGTCTGGTAATTGGAACCACAATACTTAATACGTTTTCAATTTCAAAAAACACATATGAGGATAATCACGTAGGAGGGAGATGGACGAAAAGAAGAAGAAAGAATTCTGACGAAAGTCCAAAATTGCTGAAGTTTTATTACTGGGGACTAAAATTAAAGTCATTGTTGGGCTATTAACATATTTTTCATGGTATGACAATGACAAAGTTACGTCTCTATGCGTACCGTTAGGTCATGAAATGGGACTATTTTAATGTGAATCTTCTAGAGATCAAGTTTCATGATCTTATTGTGAAAAATGCCAAATTCTCTAAGCTTCTATTGCAAAAAATAGAATTTTAGTTCAAGAATACAAACTTATTTCGCATTGATGATTGAAG
This sequence comes from Lycium barbarum, assembly GCF_019175385.1. Classification (NCBI taxonomy): domain Eukaryota; kingdom Viridiplantae; phylum Streptophyta; class Magnoliopsida; order Solanales; family Solanaceae; genus Lycium; species Lycium barbarum. Next base: position 114,037,667 of record NC_083346.1, on the reverse strand, counting down.
TCACTTTAGATAAAAAATTACCCTTTCATGCGTACCATTAACCTCCTAATGCTGAAATAAACTTAGAAATACAGTATTTTGCTTCTAAATCATTTCAAGTAATATCGTGACGGTTAAGAATGAGTTACAGTGGTTGAGAATCATTGGTCTTACAATAAAAGTAAAATGATGATGAATGATGAAAAATGAAATATTCATAATTTCGCGAAGTTCAGGGGTAAATATAGACTATTCACAAAGTTCAAGGACAAATTTTGAGCCTTTTCTCTTGTAAAAAAAGAAGTCATGTGTTATAAAAACTCCCGCCTTTAGTGAATAAGGGCATATTTGGAACAATTTTGTAACGGTAGGGGCATATTTAAACTATTAACGAATGACATACTTAAGCCATTTCCCAAAGTTCAGCGGCATATTTAGACCTTTTCTTATTTTAAAATTACAACTTTTATCAAATATGAATCTGATATTAACTTACTAATTCAGTTTTTCCAAATAAGCTAAATGATAGTTATTGGTGAACAAGAGTACAAGACACATGTTACATAATTGTGTGGATTTCATGATGGATGTGCATCTTTTTATTTAATGAGTTTGGGCTACAGGCTGATAGTCGTATAGATATGTTGAAAAATGATCAGTTTATAATAGAGAGCACCCACTAGATTAAAACTTTCGAGCCTAGAAGTATAGGGCTGGATATGTTCCTCTTCTGGCTTAATCTAAGGCAATTATGTAATTGTATAATTATATTTCTAATTACTTAACACCAAATCCTAACAGATCGCCTTTCTTATATCCCTAAGAAAGATTAGTGATTCAAATTTGAAAATGATTTTTTTTTATTTATTTATTACACAGGGGTAGGGGAAGGAGAAATGGGGGAGGGAATTACAATGTGGGGATTCGAACCCTCACCAATAAGGTGAAAGTTCAAGTAGTCAACCAACTGAGCTACTAGATCCCTACAATTTGAAAATGATCTATTCTAGGTGTATACGGGTAAAATCGAGGATAAGGGCACGCTCGGTTTCCTGTTGTCATGGTGATGCTCGGGCACCATACAACCGGCTCATCGGGAACGAGGCATCGAGCTCGATCTGGAACGAGGCGATAAAGGAAGGGCGGTTAACTGCCATAAGGAGAAGGCCGAAATATCCGCCCTCAACCGGATATTTCGGCACTTGTCACACCCCTTTTTTGCGCCCCCGCGCTATAAACGCGCAGGTTTTTATTATCAAAGGGTTTTTCCATTTGGAGTGACGGTTTTGAAAAGGGATTATTCTATTTACAAAGTCGCCACTTGGAATTGAGTTTTGGTATTCCAAGTCACCTTATGAATCCCTAATCAAAAGGAAATGACTCTTTTATTATTGGTCTGCGAAAACAGAAGACCGAGTAAGGAATTCTGTTGACCGGGGAGAAGGTGTTAGGCATTCCCCGAGTCCCGTGGTTCTAGCACGGTCGCTTTAAATCATTTTTGGATATATTGCGTTACAAGCCTTGATTTGCTTGTACATTTATTGTTGATCTTTTTATTGGTTTTAACTCGGATGCGTAACCGCATTCCGGATCTTTTAAGCGTCTCAAAATAAGATGCATAACTGCATTCTTACTCGAAACAAGATTAATTATTAAAACGAGTTTAGCCAAGGTGCGTAACCGCATCCTCGAGTTATTAAAAAATGTCTCGAAATGAGATGCGTCACCGCATTCTTAATCGAAACAAACATCTTGAAACGTGCCTAAAGCTCATCTAGCGTCAAGAGCAATTATTTGTCTCTAAAATCCGAGACTTTAAAAATTATTTGGTTATTATTTCTTAGTCATTTTGCACTCTTTGACAACGGGTTTTGAATAAATTCGCAACCCATCTCGCTCATTTACAATTGATTTTTTCCGCTCTTTTCTTTTATTCTTGACAACGGGGTTTAAAATAATTCGCGCCCTCATCTCACAATTAATTAATTAATCGGGCCTTAATGTTTGATCTCGGCCAAATGGACTTATCAGTTTCTATTTATTCGAAAGTCAATGGATATCTTTCAACGAAATGATCCAATAATATCGCAAGAACAATCAACCGATTTATATAGTAAATAGTAATGTAAACAAAATGATTTGCAGGTACGATATGGCCAACCACATAGTTAGTTCCTAAGTAAAAATTTAATGAAACAAAGATATAATTTTATCCATTCAAGCATCTGTTTATCTTGAACCAATCATGAAAAGAAACAATTAAATTTCCACCGAGCAATTATATTCTAATAGGATAGCATTAAGTCTAATACGATGTTAAGTGACGTTATAAAACCGAATATCGAATGGCATAATGGACTCATAAAAATATCTTTTCTTTTTACAATCTTGACAATATGTAGCTAATATACCCAAACCCGTTAAAATCGATGAGTTTTCTTACAGTGGCACACCAACCCGATTCCTTCATATCCGTACATTAATAGCTAAATCATTTTTTAATAAAAAAAAAAAGTAAGTAAAATACCACAACGTTCTACTATCCATATCAATGAAACGTGAACCCGAACATAAACAACAAAAGAGGAGAGCAATAAAAAGGTTAAAAAGACTTCAACTTTAGCAGCATTACAGTGATTAGTTTAGACAATAAAACCTTTAATTAATATTGACCACAAAGCCCATATATCATTTCATTAGCAATTGAAGATATACGTATACAGCAAACATTAACCAATCCATAAACCAAGCTAACAAATTTTCCATAAAATATTACCAATGCATCTGATGAGCACGTAATCTTGTTTTACTTTTAACTAGACTACTTTTTTTCTTTTTCGATTTGCACTTAAAGAGATAGGAAAACTAAAGCTCACGATTAATATTGTTGACAAACAAACTTAATATAGCAACTTAGCAATTATATCAGACATGTAACTGAAATGAAAACACCTAAAGATTGACATGAATTAAACCAAAATATTCTAAAAGAATAGCATAAAAGAAGACATGGACCTTTGTATAGATGAATCTTTGTTTAAGTTACAGGAACTCGATGAAGCTATTGACCCGAATATTTCACCGGCAACATTGAGCGGAACCAGCGGCCAGAGACCCCGAGCAGGACTTCAAACAACAACCTCGACCTCGTTAACTCAGCCTAAGAACGAGATACGAGACCCGAAATCGTAGTGGATTCAAGGTACTCCGTTTTTCATAAGTTTTAGGTGTTTAAGGGTGATTTTCAGGTGAAGATGATGAGCTAATGGTGGAGCTCACATGGTGTTGGATGAAGGCTGAAAGTTCAGGTGTTGGAAGAGAAGTATGGTGGGCTACTGCTATCAAAAGAGTAGGCAGTCCCAAAAAAAAAAAAACCAAAATTCCTTTAGTAAAAGCTGCTCTCTATATTTTGATGATGCTCCTCTAGATTTTTGCGGCTGAATATGATATGTAGGTTTCTAGGTTTTTTAGGTGTGAGTGTTATGGAAGTGACCGCTGAGTATTAGGTCCCCCTCTTTTCTAGAGTTCTGTCCAATTTATAATATGTACGGTTTGAAAAATAATGAAAAGGTTTTTTGGGTTTATAGGCTTTGGAATGGTGCAGATGGATTTTTATAATGTAAACCGAATTTTTGTTTTTTCTTTTGTTGTTATTTTATAAAGGGTGCATGTGCTGAATTATGGGGTCCACAAGAACAAAATTTCCCTCCGATGTCCCTATTATTTTTTTTCATTTTTCTTTTTTCTACGGGTCCCACACCCAACAATATATCCCAAAATAACGTGACCCTTTATATATGGAACAAAATCACGGGGACCACCTAAAACAAAATTCCCCTTATATGTTGCCTTCTTCTTTTCTTTCTCTCATTTTTTCTTTTAATTGTGTGGGCCCCATCCCCTAACAGTAATATTTCAAAAAAACGTGACCCTTTCTCATTTTGATAAGATTTGTTATGAAACTTTGTCATTTTGTGGTGAGATGGTGTAATCCTATTTGCTCATTTTTATTTTTTATTTTAAAAGTGTAAAAACAAAAAATATTTAATAACTATTTCTAGATAACTAAAAAAAAATACTCTTAAAATAAATAACTGGCTAAGCAAAATTAAAACCTATAAAGAATTTTTTTTTTCTTTCTTTAAAAAACAAAATTTATACTCTAAAAATAGCAAATATTTTTGTTCTTTTTGATTTTCGCAAATAAGCCTACTAAATAAAAATAGAATGAAACTAACACGTCAAAATTTAAATTAAAAGAAATATTTAAAAATTATAAGGTGAAACACACGGGGAGGGTCAAAATTACGTGTCTACAGCACCGATCTCGGTAACAGCTGTCACCAGATTTCTTTTCTTTATTTAGAATTGTACTAGGGTTGGGACACCTCTACTATATAAAGAGGAGGCTCCCATCCATTATGCGGGGTTGGCAACAAAAACACAAAAGAATTCATATCAGGAATAATAAGAGTCCTTTGAAATCACTCCCATCTGTTCTTAAGTTTATTATTCACCGTATAAGTGTTCAACAGAAGTATCTACCTCGGTCTCTATACCCGAGGCTAGACATACTTGGTAGTCGGTCAGATTACTGCTTCTTCGTTTACTTATTGCCTTATTTCACTATTTAATCCGTAATTGAATTTAGCCATATATTTTTGGCTTCACGCATAAATTTAATTGTTCTCCGTTTTAAGGTTAAACAGTTTGGCGCCCACCGTGGGGCCCTAGATAGTAGTGGCGATTCAATACAACATTCTGGTTACACTCGATATTCTTCACTTGTTCTTTAAGGTTTGATTTCAGGTGTACCAGAATGTCAGGTTCCCATTCTGTCAACTTCCAAGTGGAACCAAGCCATCACGAGCACGACGACGGGGACGTACCAAACAACAACGCACCCCCCCGTTAATCCTGCTCAAGTCGGATCATCGGTGGGTAACATACCGGCCGGCGAGAATAATGGAGTCATACTGCAACAACTCCAAAACTAGTTAGACATGGCTATGGCACAGTTGCAGGCCCAGCAAGAGATCATAGCACAACTGCAAAACTGGGATCAGGCACCCGATATTGCCCCATCAGAACAGACCCAGGATACGAAGGAAAGACGCGTTCCGCTGGGTAACGAGAACAACCCCGGGCAAAGCAGCAAATTGATAAGAATGCTCGAGGAATTGACTAAACGAGTCGAGTCCGATGAAAAGAAGAAAGAGGCGAACAACAAGAAGGTGGAGAACTACAACTCGAGGGTCAATTAGATTCCGGGGGCTCCACCAGTATTGAAGGGACCGGATTCAAAAAAAAATTCTTCAAATACCATTTCCGCCAAGTGCGGCACCGATGAAAATCCCTAAGAGATTTCGCATGCCCGATATCCCGAAGTACAATAGGACAACAGACCCAAATGAGCATGTGACTGCGTATACGTGAGCTATTAAGGGCAATGATCTCGCCGATGACGAAAGGGAATCAGTGCTACTTAAGAAATTTGGGGGAGACTCTGTCAAAGGGGGCTATGATTTGGTATCATAACTTGCCCGATCACTCGATTGATTCATTTGCCATGCTCGCTGATGCTTTCGTTAAGGCCCATGTCGGGGCCATCAAGGTCGAAACTCGAAAATCGAACTTGTTCAACGTTAAGCAACGAGATGACGAGACCCTCCGCGAGTTTGTGGCTCGATTTCAAATGGAGCGCATAGACTTACCTCCAGTGACTCACGATTGGGCCATTCAGGCTTTCACCCAGGGGCTCAATTTGAGGAGCTCGATCACATCTATGGAGCTAAAACAAAATCTGATAGAATACTCGGCGATCGCCTGGGCTGCTTTAGTATCATGGCATTTCGGTAAACGGAGTGATCGCTCGAGGAGAGTGGTAGATCGAGATTCCAGATCATCATATGACAGGTACCAGCCTTACCCACTCGATCGAAGGGGGAACGGGCGCAACAGTGAATCAGGCAAGAATGATAGGAGGACCGATCGAAGGAATGATCGAGGCCAAAATAGCCGTGGTTTGATAAACAGAAATGCTGTCGATAGAGCCCCGGGAAACAGAGAAACTCCAAGGTTATCCGAATACAACTTTTGCGTCGATGTAGCAACTATAGCGGCAGCCGTTATCCGAAACAAAGAAACAAGACATCCGAGGCCAATCCAATCTGATCCAGAGAAGTGGGATAAAAGTCTTATTTGTGAGTATCATCATACTCACGGCCATCGAACCGAGGATTGTCGACAGCTGAGAGAGGAGGTCTCCCATCTGTTCAATTTGGGACATCTTCGAGAATTCCTAAGTGAACGAGCAAAAACCCATTTTAAAAACCTGGACTCCAACAAGCAGGATCGGCCGGAAGAGCCTCAGCAAGTGATACACATGATCATGGGAGGAAATGACGTCCCCATTGGGCCGGTTCTAAAACGCATAAAAATTTCCATAACAATGGAAAAGTGCATCTGGATCGATGACCCCGATGGCCCCATCACATTCAATGGCGAGGACATGGAAGGCATCGCCCAGCCGCATAATGACGCACTGGTAATATATGTCCTTGCCAATAAGTTTAGAATTAAACGTGTGCTAATTGATCCAGGTAGCTCGGCTAATATCATCCGATGGAGATTCATGGAACAACTGGGACTATTAGATCAGATCGTGTCAGCAGTACGGGTCCTCAATGGATTCAACATGGCATGCAAAACGACGAAGGGTGAGATCACTTTACCGATCAGTATGGCAGGAACTACGTAGCAGACCAAATTTTATGCGATTGAGGGAGACATGGGATACAATGCATTGCTGGGCAGACCGTGGATTCACCTCGTAAGAGCGGTTCCTTCGACTATGCATCAGGTATTGAAATTTCCGACTCCAGAAGGTATCAAAACCGTACGTGGTGAACAGCAGGCCGCAAAAGAAATGTTCGCGGTTGAAGAATCTGTTAAGACTATAAAGGCGCCAAATCGGAAAGAAGGGAAGAATGCTAAATAGTAATCACAGATCTCGATCCCGGAATCTTCGGAAGATCGGAACGGAGACACACCAGACGAGGAGTTAAAATTTGGGGTTCCGAGAACATTCGTGGTGCCCGATGATTTTGATGCCACTAAGTCCACAATCGAAGAACTCGAGCAAGTCATACTGTTCGTCCATCTACCTGAAAAGAAGGTATACCTGGGCACGGGGTTAACGCCCGAGCTCAGGATTTTTTTTATTGAATTCTTTAAAAATAACTCAGATTGCTTTGCTTGATCCCATTTAGACATGACAGGTATTCCACCAAACGTGACGACACACAAGTTGAGCCTAGATCCAAGTTTCCCTCCGGTCAAACAAAAGCGGAGGCCACAACCCGATGTAAAACATGCATTCGTCAAGGACGAGGTAACCAAGCTTCTTAATATAGGATCCATTCGTGAGGTAAAATACGCAGATTGGTTAGCTAACGTTGTGGTAGTTCCTAAAAAGGGAAATAAGTTCAGAATGTGCGTAGATTATAAAGATTTAAATAAAGCCTGCCCGAAGGATTCATTTCCTTTGCCCATAATCGATTGCATGATCGACTCTACTACGGGTCACGATACGCTGAGTTTCCTCGATGCCTACTCCGGGTACAACCAAATACAAATGGACCCGGAGGATCGAGAAAAAACCTCATTTATAACTAGGTCTGACACATATTGTTATAATGTAATGCCCTTCGGCTTAAAAAATGTCGGAGCCACCTATCGGCTTATATAGATGACATGGTCGCTAAGTCCCTGCGAGCAGAGGACCACTTGAAATATTTGCAGGAAACTTTCTGCATATTAAGAAAGTACAACATGAAGTTGAACTTGGAAAAATGTGCCTTCGAAGTCGGATTGGGTAAGTTTCTCGGATTCATGGTATCAAATCGGGGGATCGAAATCAACCCGGATAAGATAAAGGCGATTGAAGATATCACCGTGATCAACGACATTAAAGGGGTACAAAGATTTACAGGACGAATAACTGCCCTAAGTCGATTCATCTCCAGATCCTCAGACAAAAGTCATCAATTTTTCTCGTTGCTAAAGAAAACGACTGACTTTGCATGGACCCCCGAATGTCAGATGGCCTTAGCAGAACTCAAAAGGTACTTATCAAGCCCACCTCTACTCCACACGCCAAAAGCGAACGAGCAGTTGTATCTATACTTGGCGGTGTCCGAGATAGCGGTGAGCGGTGTCCTGGTTCGAGAGGAGAAAGGTACACAATACCCGATTTACTATGTAAGTAGAATCCTCGGTGACGCTGAAACCAGGTATCCACATTTGGAAAACTCGCTTTGGCTTTATTGAGTGCATCTAGAAAATTAAAACCTTACTTTCAGTGTCATCCCGTATGCGTCGTAACATCGTTTAGTAGAATTCTCGGTGACGCTAAAACCAGGTATCCACATTTGGAAAAACTCGCTTTGGCTTTATTGAGTGCATCTAGGAAATTAAAACCTTACTTTCAGTGTCATCCCGTATGCGTCGTAACATCGTACCCCCTAAGGAATGTGATCAGTCGTGAAATTACGCGATATTCGACGCTAATTCCTTAAGCTTTTGTGACTCCTTAAGCACTTTTGTTGTTACTTTTTGTGTTTTTATGTTGTTTTGTAGGAAAAGATGCCCGGAGAGCATAAAAGAGCAAAATGGATCAAAATGGAACAAAATAGAGCAAAACAAGCCAAGTAGCTGAAATGAGTGATCGGAAGATACCAAGTGAAAAGAAAGTCAAAAAGAGGTCAAACTGGACATTTTTGCAAAACTGTCAAAACTGGACAGTTTTGCAAAAACGGGACAGATTTGCAAAACTGTCAAAAGTGGACAGTTTTGCAAAAACGGGCAGAATTGCAAAAACAGAAATATAGGGGCAGATTTTGACAATCTTTTGGACTTGGAAAAATAGAGGGCAGCTACAAAAGAGAGATTTGGGGCATATCATTTTGATCTTTTGCCATTTTGCAAGCTTGGAGGCTAGGGTTCATCTACACCACACTTTGGGGTTGAAGATTTGAAGATTTGGTTGAGCATTTCTTAAACCTTTAATTCATTTCTTCAATCTCTTGTTTTGTATTGTATATCTAAGTGTGTAGTATTTCATTTCAATACTTGAATCTTGTTTATGAAAATATTCTTGATTAAAGTTTGGATTGAATCTCTTGTTATGCTTATGTATTGAATGATTTTTATTTCTAATGAAGTGGGTTTATTGTTTTTCTATTAACTCTTCATGCTTAAATATCTCCTAATGGTTGCAAACATTATTTGTGCCTAAGCACTTTTACTTTGCTTGAGAAAGAAAGTGAAAGTTAGGAAAAGAGTTTGATAGCAAGGATTTGGGTCATTAAACCCATCTAATAACTTGAGCTAGAGATAGGATAGTTAACTTGAGGTTGAATTGATTGTGTTTAACATCACACTCTAAGGCTTGAGAAAGCTTAGAGTGAAATTCATTGATTTGGTTGAGAAACTTTCAATGAGATTTTAGAAATCATTATCTATTAACATAGACCCGCTCTTAGTTGTAATATCATAAAATATATTGGATCGTTACTTGAGTGTAATTTCCTTTGTATCCATGCTTGTGGCCATTGATCAATTTACTTGCTTTCTAGGTTAGTTTATATATTTTCGCATTAGTCATAAATTTCTCAAAAACCCAAAATATCATTTATCGTTTGGCAGAGCTTAGTTAGTAAAAATTCCTTACTTTCTTAATCGCCTAGCACATTGTTCCCTGTGGGATCGACCCCGACTCATAGTTGGGTAAATATATTGCATACGACCGTGCCCATTCTAATTAATAGGGTGGATTTGGACGTTATCAAAAATGGCGCCGTTGCCGGGGAACAATTTGGCGTATTTAGGTTAGTTTGGGATTTAAGCTAACTTGCTTTGGTTCAAACTTTCATTGCTTTATTAAAAAAAAAAAAAAAAAACAATGGCATCATATAATGAAAATTGGTCGGATGGTAGTTATGCATACTTTGATGACCCTTGTCTTTATTGTGGAGGACCACACTCATGGCAAAATTGTTTGAATTCTCCCGGGGGCGGATTGTGCGCACAATCCCAAACCTATGAGTGGAGTATATGTGATAGGTGTGGTGGTCAAAATGGTCATTGGGATAATTGTGATTATTTGTCCTTCCCTTCCCCGAACCCCCACTATGACTATTCTAGTTTTGATTTTGATGATAGTAGGGATATGGAAATGGAAGAAGCCTCAAATGCTCAAAATGAGAAGATAATGCTCATGTTGGAGACCATCCTTGAAAAAGTTGAAAAACAGGACTTAGCGGTTAAGGACTTGAGGCAACCACTTGATGACTTGAGGCAAGCAATTAATTGCAATCACAAAGCTATTCACATCTTGGAGAATCAAATGAAATCATTGGTTCATACTCATAATGCTCAACAACTTGAGGGTGTTGAAAGTAGGCAAGAAAGTGGCCAAAACATGAATGTCTCCAAGGGTGGATTTTTACAAGCTTTGAATGACTCTCACAATGAAGAAAATCTTGACAAAATGGAAATTTTGAGCCAAGATTGGCTAATGAATCAAGCTCAACAACTTGAAGCCTATGGAAATCACCGTGAAGGCATTTCATGGATGATGGAAGAATTTCTAAAAGTACATGTTGAGCAAAGTCAAGAATTGGAGCTACTTGAAATTGATATCCGGAAATTGGAGGCCGAATTGAATGCAAAGATTGAAGCATGTAATGCTCAATATCAAAGGGCCATGGATTATAATTTTGAGTTGGTTTCCAAGGTAGAAGAGGTCAAGATTGATTTTGATGAGCTAATGGCGAATTGCCAACCTACCAACCCAAAAATAGTGAATGATGCCGAAGTTGAAGAAATGATACTAGAGTTGCATAAAAGAGTTCATAAAATGGTTTTTGAAGACTCTAGTTCATTTTTGGGTGAGGATGTCAAAATTCATGCAAATTTGGAATTTGAGCGCGTTGGACCTCATTCCAACCATTTTTCAACATTATGCTTGGTTAGTGAAATGGAAGTTGAACTAACCGAGCCTATGGAGAATTTTGGAGATGAAGATCAAAGCGTTTTCATTTTGAAGTTTGCTATGCCAAGAAAACAAAATGACATGCCTCACTTACGGGCCAAGAAGTGCAAAATGCGACACTCGAGAGTTGGCCTCCTCGTTTTTCTGCCACCGCCCCATGAGCGTCATCATGATCTTGATTCAAAGTTGGGGCGCAAATTCATATCTTCCAAATGGAAGGAAAAGTGGTAAAGGTAACCGTCGTGCCGCGACGTTAAATCAAGCGCTTGGTGGGAGGTAACCCATCGTTTTAAAAGTTTTTAATCGTTTTTGAAATTTTATTTTTTAGAATAGTTTAGTTTATGGTTTTTGACTAATCTGCAAAGTTTCAGAACTTTTGGAGTTATTTTGAGCATATCGGATACCCGGACAGCCCCCAAAACCAGTAAAAGCTGTAAAAAAATATTTTCTGGTGTCACAACATGCGATTCGCATGTCATACATGCGAATCGCATGTTGCGTCGCATGTGGTGACAGACACTAAAAAAAAAAAAAAAAAAAAAAAAAAACTTTTTTTTCTGGTGACATCACATGCGACTCGCATGTCATACATGCGAATCGCATGTGGGGTCGCATGTCATGCCAGTAAAAAAAAAAAAAAAAAAAAAAAAAAAAAATTTTTTTTTTTTTCTTCCTTTTCTATTTTTATGTTTTGTTTCGATTATGTGCAGCGAGGACACTGCAATGTTTATAGTTGGGGGTGGCACGTAGTAGCGCATTATATTTTGAAACTTGCTCAAAATTTTTTTTTTAAAATTTTGTTCTTTTGACATGTTGTGGATTAGTCACTCTTATTATATTATTTTCTTTCTTAGCTTCTTTCATTAGTCTTGTAAGTTTAGGTGTAGGTTCTCCTTTGAGGAAAAATGTGAAAACTCTTGGCTTGTTTGGTACTAATAGAGTTAGTCTCTTGCATGTGAAATTGAAATGTGAATACCTCTCCAAATTGTTGTGAAAGTTAAAAAGCAAGGTGCATAGGAAAGAATGATCTTTGTGACGACTTTTTGGCTCATTTTGTGACTCTTTACCTACTAGTGTGTTGACTTTGGATTATGAGATATTGCACTGGTTGTTCTTGCTTGGAAAGTGAAATTGATCCATCTTGACTAGTTCATATGCCATGTGTGTGAGTGTTTGTTGAATAAATTTTGTGTTTACTTTTATCATCTAGAACTTGCCCGGTTAGTCGTTCAATGCTAATTTTGATTATGTTGGTTGGAGAGATGACCTTGGGCTATCTTTGTGAAAAAACCTCTTTAGCCTTTCTAGCCTACCATTGCATAAATAATATCACTAGTAACCCCATTTGAGCTTATGACCTTTTCTTTGATTGCCACATTACAAGCCTTTACCATGTTTGATGAAAAGTCTCTCTTTTGAACCTTTCCCTCCTTGAACATGAAATTGTGAATTTGAGGCCAAAAGCCTAAGTTGGGGGTGTTAGTGTTGCTTGAGAGCGGTGAAGGTTGGTGTTGTGAAAAAGTCAAAAGAAAGGAAGAAAATTTGAAAAATACAAAAAGGTTGCAAACTTTTTGTGCAAAAAAAAAAAAAAAAAAAAAAAAAAAATGCAGGTGACACCACCTGCGACTCGCAGGTCAGACCTGCGATTCGCATGTGTCGTCGCAGGTGGTGCCAGCAAAAAAAAAAAAAAAAAAAAAAAAAAAAAATCTTCCTTTTCTATTTTTATGTTTTGTTTTGATTATGTGCAGCGAGGACACTGCAACATTTATAGTTGGGGGTGGCATGTGCTAGCACATTATATTTTGGAACTTTATAAAGGAAGTTGGAATAATTGGGGAAACTAGTATGCAAAGGAAGGAGTGTTGTTTTGAAATGAAGAGGAAAGTGGACGAAAGGTTTTGTGTAGTGTTCAAGGAGGGCGTAGTCACTTGTATCCCAAATACTTATCCTACCCTTCCCTAAGCCTACATTACAAGCTTAAAAAGTCCCTATGTGATCTCCAACTAAATGTTCTTGAGTTAGTGATGATTGAAAATAAGGGCAAGCTTATGGTGTGATATTTGTTAGCACTAGAATTCTTTGTGAGTGTGAGTGACTTTGTGTATTTGTCCCTTGTGTTGTTGTTGTGAATACAGTGATTTTGGGACTTTCTTTCTTGTGAGGGCATATGGATTACGATAGATTGGTGATGTTGAAAAATCCAAAGTTGAGTCAACTGAGCATATCTAGTAAGCTAGTAGTTTTGAGTCACTTATTGAAACTTGAGTGTTGTTGCTTGATAGTTTTATATCTTTATTGCATTCTTGAAATTGTATTTTGAAATGAGGGAGTTATTTGGTTGAAGCTTCACATGCTTGTAGTCTAATTGTTGGTACCAACCAAAGTCATGTTTTTGTGCTTAAAGTAGTTCCTCATTGAGATTTTTGTTTTAGTTTGCTTGAGGACAAGCAAAGACTTTAAGTTGGGGGTGTTGATCAGTCGTGAAATTACGCGATATTCGACGCTAATTCCTTAAGCTTTTGTGACTCCTTAAGCACTTTTGTTGTTACTTTTTGTGTTTTTATGTTGTTTTGTAGGAAAAGATGCCCGGAGAGCATAAAAGAGCAAAATGGATCAAAATGGAACAAAATAGAGCAAAACAAGCCAAGTAGCTGAAATGAGTGATCGGAAGATACCAAGTGAAAAGAAAGTCAAAAAGAGGTCAAACTGGACATTTTTGCAAAACTGTCAAAACTGGACAGTTTTGCAAAAACGGGACAGATTTGCAAAACTGTCAAAAGTGGACAGTTTTGCAAAAACGGGCAGAATTGCAAAAACAGAAATATAGGGGCAGATTTTGACAATTTTTTGGACTTGGAAAAATAGAGGGCAGCTACAAAAGAGAGATTTGGGGCATATCATTTTGATCTTTTGCCATTTTGCAAGCTTGGAGGCTAGGGTTCATCTACACCACACTTTGGGGTTGAAGATTTGAAGATTTGGTTGAGCATTTCTTAAACCTTTAATTCATTTCTTCAATCTCTTGTTTTGTATTGTATATCTAAGTGTGTAGTATTTCATTTCAATACTTGAATCTTGTTTATGAAAATATTCTTGATTAAAGTTTGGATTGAATCTCTTGTTATGCTTATGTATTGAATGATTTTTATTTCTAATGAAGTGGGTTTATTGTTTTTCTATTAACTCTTCATGCTTAAATATCTCCTAATGGTTGCAAACATTATTTGTGCCTAAGCACTTTTACTTTGCTTGAGAAAGAAAGTGAAAGTTAGGAAAAGAGTTTGATAGCAAGGATTTGGGTCATTAAACCCATCTAATAACTTGAGCTAGAGATAGGATAGTTAACTTGAGGTTGAATTGATTGTGTTTAACATCACACTCTAAGGCTTGAGAAAGCTTAGAGTGAAATTCATTGATTTGGTTGAGAAACTTTCAATGAGATTTTAGAAATCATTATCTATTAACATAGACCCGCTCTTAGTTGTAATATCATAAAATATATTGGATCGTTACTTGAGTGTAATTTCCTTTGTATCCATGCTTGTGGCCATTGATCAATTTACTTGCTTTCTAGGTTAGTTTATATATTTTCGCATTAGTCATAAATTTCTCAAAAACCCAAAATATCATTTATCGTTTGGCAGAGCTTAGTTAGTAAAAATTCCTTACTTTCTTAATCGCCTAGCACATTGTTCCCTGTGGGATCGACCCCGACTCATAGTTGGGTAAATATATTGCATACGACCGTGTACACTTTCTCTTTGAGGAGTGTATTTGGACGTTATCAGAATGTCATGCATAAACCCAAACTCTCAGGCCGACTGGAAAAGTGGGATATGGAGATTAGCGGGTATGATATTGAATACAAACCCCGAACTGCGATCAAGTCCCAAATACTGGCGGATTTTATGGCTGATTTTGCACCGACCATGATTCCCGAGGTCGATAAGGAAATGCTTCTTACCTCGAGGACTAGTACGGGAGTCTGGACTCTTTACACAGACGGTGCTTCTAATGTAAAAGGGTCCGGGTTAGGGATCATTCTTTAACCTCCCTCGAGTGACGTCATAAGACAATCTATTAGATCGGCTGATTTGATTAACAATGAAGTCGAATATGAGGCTATGATTGCAGGTTTAGAATTAGCTAAAAGCTTGGGAGCTGACATTATTGAGGCCAAATGCGATTCTCTTCTGGTAGTCAACCAAACAAATGGAACCTTCGAAATCAAGGATGATCGAATGCGGAGATATCAGGAAAAATTACAGGTTATCTTTCACCGGTTCAAGGAGTGGACGTTGGAACATGTACCCCGAGATCAGAATAATGAGGAGGATGCCCTGACAAATCTGGGATCCTCGGTAGAATCGGATGGGTTCAATTCCGGAGCTATGGTGTAGTTGACAAAATCTGTTATAGAGACCGGCCACTCCGAGATAAACTCGACCAGCCTCACTTGGGATTAGAGGAACAAGTACATAGACTATCTCCAAACAGGAAAGCTTACATCCGATGCCAAGGAATCAAGGGCCTTCCGAACCAAAGCAGCTAGGTTTTGTTTGGTCGATGACCAGTTATACCGAAGGTCATTCCATGGCCCCTTAGCGAGATGCCTAGGACCAGGGGAAACCGACTACGTTCTGAGGGAAATTCACGAGGGGACTTGTGAAAACCATTCGGGAGCTGATTCATTGATCCGCAAGCTGATCAGAGCAGGATACTACTGGAACGAGATGGAGGAAGATGCCAAAACCTTCATTCGAAAATGTAACGAATGCCAAAGGCACGCCCCGTCAATACACCAACCCGGGGAAGAGCTCCATCTGATACTCTCCCCATGGTCATTCATGAAATGGGGCATGGATATAGTGGGGCCTTTGCCATGGGCACTAGGTAAGACGCAATTTATTTTACTTATGACTGATTATTTCTCTAAATGGGTCGAAGCACAGGCATTCGAGAAAGTCAGGGAAAAAGAGGTTATTAATTTCATTTACGACCATATAATCTATCGATTTGAGGTAACCGCGGAGATCGCGTGTGATAACAGTAAGCAGTTCATAGGTAGCAAGGCCAGCAAGTTTTTTGAAGAATACAAAATCAAGAAAATCTTATCCATCCCGTATCACCCGAGCGCGAATGTCCAGGCCGAGTCTACCAATAAAACTATACTGCAGAATTTAAAAAAAATACTGGCCGGCTCTAAACACCGATGGAATGAGGTTCTATTCGAGGTTTTATGGGCCTACCGCACAACGGTAAGATCGAGAACCGGGGAGACTCCGTTTTCCCTTGTATATGGAGCCGAGGCCCTGATACCCGTTGAGGTTGGTGAGCCAAGCTTAAGACACCGATATGCCACTGAGGAGTCGAACCATGAAGCAATGTCTGTCAATCTGAATCTCGTGGACGATAGGAGAGAAACTGCTCATATCCGGATAGCCGCACAAAAACAAAGGATGCAAAGATATTATAACCGGAGGACCAATCTCAGGCATTTTCAGATTGGGTACTTAGTACTGAGGAAGGTCACACTTCATACCAAAAACCCTCATGAAGGGAAATTAGCCCCGAATTGGGAAGGACCGTACCGAGTCACTGGAATAACCGGGAAAGGTTCCTATCAGCTCGAGAACGAAGGCGGACAGCAGCTGAAACACAACTCGAATGTAGCACACCTAAAACGATATTACTGTTAAAGGTACGAATAACTTTTCTTTTGTTTTTCTTCTCTTTCGATATAACCACACAGGGATACAATCCGAGGGACACCAGAGCAGCACAATGGAAAACGGAAAGTCATAGATTTAGGACTGAAAGCACGTGCTGCACTCTTTTTCCCTTCGACCGTTTTGTCCCGAAGAGGGTTTTCAGCAAGGTTTTTAATGAAGCAGCGCTGAACAGCGTGCTACACGAATAGAGCATACCGACCAACACTACTAAAAAAACAGCGTTTAGTGACGGACGTATTCCGTCGCTAATCAACATATATCTGTTGCTAAACATGTGTTGCGACGGATTAGCGACGGAATGGCGTCTGTTACGATTTTGCGCGTTGCTAACCTATTAGCGACGGAAAATTGAAATCCGTAGCAAACTTAGCGACAGAGTAGCGACGTATGAGATCCGTTGCACATTATAGCAACGGATTATTTTTGTTGCTATTGTTATAAATTCCGTGACTAATTTCATATTTCATTTCGTCGTTTTAGTAAATTAGCGACGAAAACCATTGTCGCTAATCCGTCGCAAAATATTGAATTATTTGTGCCTGCATTTAGCGACAATAGAATATTTGTCCCTCTAGCAACGACCAAAATATGTCGCAAATCTGTCACAAATATTTTTCTTTTGTTTTTTTTTAAATACACCTGTTGAAACATACTAAATACAAATTAATAAATACCCTTAAAAATAACTGACATTCACATAAAATAATATTTATAAAAAAAAGTTCAAAATAGATAGCGAAATCCCAATCGTTAAGTCCAAAACACCGACAACACCAAGCTATCAACTACCAAAAGAACCCACACATCCATCAAGTATTGTTAGTGCATAAGTTTGTTCTTTCCAACAAAAAGCGGATAACATAAAAAACTAATGCATGGGTGAAGGACTACGATCACCATCAGAATCTAAAGGATCAACATCGTCATCGTTGGCAGTAGTAGGAGGAGGCACTATGGGTGTCACAACTGATGGTTTGTCGACAGGAGTATTTGGATGATGTGATGGTGAAGAAATCACTCTGCGTGCCTTCTCAATAAATAAAGGAAGCAAGCGATCAGTCAGTGTAGGAATCAATCGCATCACTAACTCCTCCATATTTTCTGTAGGTGCTGATTGAGAAGTTGAAGGTGCTGCTGATGCTGAAGCATTAAAGGAAAAATTGACGCAAAGATTCGGCCCATAATAACTTTGTGCTTGAGATCCAAGACCATATATTCTTCTCTTCCTTGTTCCCCCAACAGCTTCGTAATATGCTTCACATTGATCAATATCAGACTGAGACTGTGATTTTTCCCGTAATATTTCTTGATATCTTTCCTGTAATAATTAGTGAAATTAAAACATCAAGAATACTAACCATACAATTTTACCAAATAAAAAGAGAAATGAATTCCAAAGATAAGAGAGCAGATATTTATCCATTTTTCGTTGGTGTACAAGTAATACAGACTAACAGGCACAAGGTTGCATAAATGCAGCACTTGTTGCTGATGCGAGTCAGCAGGGGAACGATGAACATCAATTAACTGCACAATTATGCTAAACACAGTCTTTATGCTCATCAGTTCATCAGTCTTAACAACATCCTAAGCCAAATTTCTATTCATTTATATCCAGGATTTCTTTCACAAGTTAAGCAAAGGATCATGCTTCATGGTTCACATGCTTCAGGTAAGAAAAAGAAGTCAAATCTTGCAAAATAGCAAAAGGAGCATGCTAAGAAGCTGGTAGCCATCAATGAGCTCAAGAAAAAGAGAGAAGAAATGAAAATTCAATTGGCAAATAAGGAATTTTCAGAGGAAAAGGAAGAGACTTTCAGAAAATTGACTGAGAAGTATCAAAGTGAAGTTGAGTTCAGTCATTTTTCAGAACTACCAAGTACTGGAAGAAGGCTTATCAACATGGATAAGTTTCATATTCCCAACCTTAGCCATATTCCCAACCAAGTACTGCTATTGTATGGTTTTTAATGGGCAGTATTAGCTATGCTCATTCCTATTGAAAACTTGCAATATCTGGCTAAGTTTGACACATATAGTAATACAAAACTACATAGCATTACAACTACTGAGAGGAACAAGAAGAACTTACATATTGAGCTGGTTTGATGACACTGGTTTGTGGTTAACAGCAAACAAATGCATGGAAGCAAACCAAGTTCATATAGTGATAGGTGCTGGGCAATGATTCATAGCATAGAATTTGTTTATTGTTGTGCTTTTATTTTGACAGTGTTACTTGTACAGCTGATTGGTTTCGTTTGATATATAATAATAACCACTAAGCAACTTAGTCGTATATTTGACTGCAGAACACCAGACTATCTAACAGGATTCATAATGTATGCTTCACATATTAATATAGGATCCTACATAGCTTTACAAACATATCACGACCATCATACCAGTCTTTATGCTAAACACAGTCTTTAGTTATCATTAACCACACCTTTACGAGACGTCGGCAAAACACTGCTGTTTACAGCAGTTAGGTAAAAGATTCTCCATTAATTCTGAAATTCTGAAATTAGTTTACCACACCTTTACGAGTCATTAGTTTAATTCTGAAATTATAAAATTTTGAACTTACATGGACAGCTCGGGCACGCTCATCAACAAAAGATTCTCCATCATGATCATGTGTATGGACATGCAAATGTACCTCACCTGGTGTTGGATCTCGACCCTTTGTAACAGCCTATGCAAAAGTTACTCATTTCAGAAAATTACACCAAAAACAATAGCAGTATAACCAGCAATAGAAAAATCTAAATAATTCAAGAAAAACAACAACATAGTAATCAAGAAAATAGCAATATATATACCTAGGTAAACCAGAATCAAGAACTACAAAAAGCACCTTGAAAAACCAATTTTCAAGTAGTATTTTTCAAGTAGTAAATATAAAAAATTTAAGAGTGTATGAAAAGAAATATATATACTTACAAGTCTCTTGCGATGCTCCCCAATGCAGATAGAGCCACCCGTGTGAGTCCCGGCAGCAACTTCTTTCCCTCCACAACGATTCTTTGCATTTATCTCCGACTTTTCGACACACTTAGGATCCGCCCAAAGTTGCAACCAGCGTTCCCACACATTATCAGACACATAATCCGGCTTAATCCTTTTTTGTTTAATTTTGCTAATGAAATTCCTATACTTTGTTGCTGCCTTAGTATTCCAATGTTTTTTTATTACACTCTCAGGAATCGAAGAGTCCCAATGGTATGTCTTCTGAAAACAGTTTATAAACTAATATTATTAGTATCCTAACTATAAAAGCTAATACACTTATAAAACGAATTATGATGAAAGTTATACCTTGAATTCCCCAAAATAAAAATTTCTAGTATCTTCTGAGACACCTTTCCAATTGATTCCATTGGGATCAAGTTGATTTTTGAAAGATGCGGATATGATATTAGAGCATTCTTTAGAAGGTTCCAACCTGCATAAATTTGAAAATATTATTTCAAGTCCTACCACAAATTATATATAAAAAAAAATACATGCATGGACTAACCCTGCAGGAGTAAGAGTAACAAGTGTAAGTGTCCGCTGCCTACGACGACTACTGGACTCTTCTTCACTGACAGTGTTGCTCTGGTTTGATGTACCCTCATCTACTGGGCCGCTCAGATCAGGTGTAATGGGAGATAATTCAGGGATGGTTGGGTTACTACCGTGATCTGACGCTTGAACCGGTGGCGTACCTAAAGTTTGAACATGGTTTATAGAATCTGGCCCACCTATGGAACTCGTACCACCTTGTTGAGGACTACCTCGACCTTTTTCTCGAGCGATATCTACAAAAAAATATGGACGTGAGGAAATTAAAGCAACCATCAGTAAAGAGGTTTTTATACAAGCTGTTTGCAAGTCTACAAATATGACTAATCATGATTTACAAAATCTGCAGCTTGTTACACAAGCAAACCTACAATTTATAGTTTCTATTATGAGAGGCAGTAATAAACAGACCTGAGGCTTGAACCGGTGGCGTACGTAAAGTTTGAACTTGGTTTATAGGATCTGGCCCACCTATGAAACTCGTACCACCTTGTTGAGGACTAATTGTGGTGGGAATGGGAATGGTAGGCATGTTTGCACGACCAGTAGAATCACACCTTAATGAGGACTTTCCTACACGACCTCCGCTACCTCGACCTCTGCCTCGAGCCATATCTACAAAAAAAATGTGGACATGGTTAAATCCAAAGCATGACTGTCAAAATATCCAAAGCCGGATGTCACAGTCATGACAGTTTAGCATGCTTTGTGTGTTTTACAAAATTTAAACAACGAATAAGGATGTTTCAAACAGTCATGATGAAACAGTCATCCTTAAATAAATCCGGACAGTCATGATGCTACCCACTCAAACAAGTCACTTGCATTGAGATCAATCTTCAAACAAACAGACAAACACACACACACACTATATATACCTATTATGCACACATTCAGCAAACAACGGCAAAAATTTTAAATAGCCAAATAACAACACTAAGTTGCAGTTTTAAATCACAATCTATAGAGATCAACTTCTGTGGCAGCAGTAGCACAGTTACGAGAAAGCCTAATTTCTGTACCAACTTCAACAAAGACAGCAACATAGATCCAGCAACAACTTAACAAAACTGTAGCAAAAAACTAACACCAGCTTACAAGACTAGCAAAAAATGTTGCAAACTTGAGCACCAGCTTATAAAACCAGCAAACAACAGCAAAATTTCAGCACTAGCAATACACCAGAATAACACCATAAACTCATTGAAAAATATCATAAGAGCACCAAAATATAAGTGCACTAGCAAGTGAACATAAAAAATAACACTCAAAACAGTAACAAAATATCCAAATAACAACACTCAGGGGGAATATAGTTGCAAAAGGACCAGGGGTATTAAGAGAGGCAACAGCTCCTGACATGCTGATGCCTATCAGATATGCATCACATGAGCAACTTGATCAGCTTTGGTTTGGATGCTATGGGTGCACAAGGGCCTTTTTTACAGGATGTTGGGGTGATTTAATAAGGAGACATAAGGCTGGTGAGGTGGAGAGAAAGGGACTGTGCTGGTGGTGTATGTGGTTTGCTTGTACAGAAAAAAAAAGGGGTGAAGAAAAGGCTGGAAACAGACTGCTGGTGTGACAAACTTTACACATCACTAGGAATTGCATTAGAAAGCTGGTTTGGAGCAAGGAAAGTCAACAAAGAGCACATGAAGGACATCAAGCAGCAGCATGGGTATTATATGCAACAGTGGTGAAAAATGAGAACACACATACTTTGCTTCTTTGGTGTAGAAATGCAGAGAAGCTTGGAGGTGTTTTGCAGATAACTTGGACACAGAAGGGTGCTGAGTATACAACTCAAGGTGGCCAGGAAAGAAAATGGCATGATGTTAAAAAAAATAAAAAAAAAATCTGGTGTTTCTTGCAACATGCTACTGGTATGATTCAACATGGAGACACAAGGGTGGTGAGGTGGAGAGAGTAATGGAAAAATGCACCCTGGTAATAAAAATCACAAAGGTTTGCTGGATCAAACTAGAATTTGGCAAGGTTAAACTCAACACTGATGGCAGTGCATTTGGGAATCCTGGACCTACTGGTGCTGGTGAGATTATAATGGCTTATGCCATACCTTTGGGGATTAGGACCAACAATAATGCAGAAATTGAAGCATATATTAGAGGTCTTGAATGGTACCTAGACCCTCAGGTCATTTTAGAGAGGCAAATACCACTGCAGATGCATCCATTGCATAGCCTGGTTTTGCTGGAAAGAAGAAAAAAAATATGCACATAAGGCTGGAGATTTCTGCTAAACTCTATACTGGTGCTGATTCATGTGGAGAAAGTCACAAAAGTGACCTGGGCCAAACCTGATCTGGGAAGGGTAAAACTAAACACTGATGGCAGTGCTTTAGGTAATCCTAGAAAATTGGTGCTGAGGGCATACTAACAGATCATGAAGGGAGCATCATTGTTGTTTTCCCTTGGAGAAGGAAACAATAATTTGTTGTAATGAGAGACTGCTGTAGTTTGCTGCAATGTCAGCCTGCATTTGCAGTGACTGCTGTAGCTTTGCAGCAATGCCTGCAATTGACATCAGAATTCATGGAGAAATTCACCAGAAGTTGTGGCTTAACCTGATTAACATGATTTGGTGCATGTTGCATCTGATTTGTTATTTGACTGCTGGTGTGATGGCAAGGAGATTGCAGGGATTCCTTGGCATAACTCATGAAACTTAATTATGAAACAAGGAGATTGCAGGTTTGACTCAAAAGAACAAATCACAAGAACAAAATTTACTGCTGGTGTGAATCAGGAATCAGGAAAAAAAAAAGGGGAGGCTGCAATAAAATGTGCAGCAACTGCAAGGAATCAATGCAGAGCTGGGAGATACAACTTGCTGCATATCCTTAGCTGCATACTAAGAGACCATGAAGGGAGTATCATTGCTCTAATGCAACTATAAGAATCAGCTATGGAGAGATGCAACTGCTGCTACTGGATTTGGTTTGGGACTATGTTTATGCAAAGAAGGCTGATGTTTGGTGCTGGATTGGAAAGAATACATTATCATCATGTTCAAATCCTTTTGGAGGAGAATATGGTGATATATTTTTTCACTAACATTTTTTCTTTTTTGCAGGGCTAAGGTCTGTATGGACATTCAATTTCTTCTGTAAAGTAGGAAATGATGTGGTACAGGCTGGAGCAGTCTCTCTTTCCATTGATCCTACATCTATAAGAAGGGATATGGGAAGTGATGTTATGATAGCACAAGGGGAAACAAAGACTGCAAGCAGATTTCTTTCAACAAATAAGTCATAGGGGCACAAATTGTTAACTCAGGGCAAGCTTGAAAGGAACAAATGTCACATTCTCAAAGGCTACAGATGTGCAGTTCTCTTGAAGAACTGCAGTCCTGGTTTACTAATCTTGTTAAGCAAGTTTAAGACTAGTAGCAGCAGATGCAGATTTGCTACTACAGGTCACATAGCAATTTGATACATTGATGAGAATCTAGACTGTTACAGCTTCTAAGAAGATATTAACACCACAACAGAATCATGACAACAGAATCACATGGTATGGCACACATGATGAGTTAACAGTTTGCAGAATTTCAGAAAATGCAGAATACATGACAACACAAGCAGTAGTTTTCATCAAATTCAATTTTGGCCATACTTGCTCATCAGTTGTAGAAAAAATGTAGCAGTTCTTTGTCATCAACAACTACTATTTATCATTTTATACAAATCAATAGTCAAGTTACTGTACAGAGAGAGAAGAGATAAATAAACTTAAGTGAGAAGAACTTCAATACAGGCAACAATACCTCAACAACAACAGCTAAAATGCAGAACCTTCAATGAGTAGCACGTCAATGAATTCTGACCAGCTGTCCACTACGGATCTGTAATATAAATAACATCAGGAGGATTCTATCAAAGGTTGAACTAAAACTATAATGGCATTTATCAAACAACATAGTCGCATAGTACACTACAAGATTCAGTAAGTAATGATGAAAGTGGTAAAATAGGTTAAAGAAAACAATAAAGAAAAACTGTGGTGCAAATCAAAACACTCAACCATCCATCAGAAAATTTTTACACCCAAATCTTAAGCAAAATACAATAAAGATACAACAACACATGTTACTAAGCATTAGTCACTATCTGTTCCTTCTTCGAACTCTTCCTCATCCTTCGTAGTTTCCTCTGTTTCATACTCTTCTTCAGTTTCATACTCTTCTTCAGTTTCAAACTCTTCTTCTGTAGATTCATTTTGGATTTCATGATGCTCTGGCAATAACCTATCATCGATGGGTTCATCCATTACAATTGCATTCCCGTTTGGATGATATAAGAGTATATTTTCATCAATCGAAACATTCATATCTATCTCGTGGACTTCAACTTCTTCAACTTGGAATGGAACATTCAAATCTGGAGATGTCACCATTACTTCCTCATCGGCTAATTCAACAACATTCCGAGGTTTGACTTTTAACACAGCGACCCAATCATCCTTATCCTTTTTCTTGCTAGGATACGACACATAACACACTTGAGTTGCTTGCATCGCAAGAATAAAAGGTTCATATTTTTTATATCGGCGACGATGATTAACATCAACCAATTTGTACTGATTATGCTTTTTAACACCAACATCCATAGTTGGATCAAACCATTCACAGTTGAATAACACAGTTTGCTTTAAAGGATCTTCACGAAATTCCACTTGTATAATCTCTTTTATCCGTCCATAGTAATCACCAAAATTTGGATCCGAGATACAAACTCCACTGTTCATTGTTGATCTTGCGCTACCATGACTGTCTGTGTGAAATTTGTATCCATTAGTAAAATACACAGAATGACATGTAGCGCCTATTAGTGGTCCATGAGCAAGACTACGCAAGAATTTATTCTCAATATGGTTGCAGCGGACCTATTTGGAAAAATGTAAGACTTAGTTAAATTTTGAGAATTTAATAACATATTGTATAAAAATTAATGATTGTTGAAACTTACATATTCCTTGAACCATATAGAGAAATATGCTTCAAGGCTCTCATCTATTTGACCTTGAGATAGATTCGGGAATTCTCCTTGCAGACGTTGCACGTACATACTTCATTGCAACAAATTAAGTTCAATAGAAAGTCATGATATATATGGAGACATTTATAATAATAATTGAGTTTAACATTCAAATGCTACCTCACAAACGGTTCAACCTCTTTAAAATTTAGTAAAATGTAAGTTTGGGCAGCCTTGATTTCTTCAAGGGATAAATTCCACTTTTTTGCTTCTCCCCATAGTCGACCGGGATGGGTGAATATTGATAAATTTCCTTCAAGATCTTCTACAGCACCACCATCATCATTACGGTCCACATCGTGATTACGTGTCATGACATGAGGTTCAAAATAATGAGAAAACAAATGTGTTGACTCCTTCATCAAGTATGCTTCACAAATGGAACCCTCAACACTAGCTTTATTCCCAATCATTCTTTTAAGAGTTCCGAGGTACCTAAATACATAAATGGATGGACCGTTATATTAGAAAAGTTATGTTGGTCAAGGAACATTCCTTCCATGTTGTAATCTAAAGGATTGTGTTTCCTCCATACAATAAGGACATGCTAACTTGCCCGCAGTACTCCATCCTGCTAACATAGAATATGCTGGGAAGTCACTGATTGTCCACATCAAAGCTGCCCTCAGTTGAAAGTTTTGCTTTTTCGAGATATCAAATGCTTCTACACCTGTCTCCCACAACAAAGTCAATTCCTTTATTAGAGGTTGCAGATAAACATCAATTTTATGTTTGGGATTGTTTGGCCCAGGAACAATGACAGTTAAGAACATATATGCCTCTTTCATACACATTCCTGGAGGCAAATTGTATGGGGTGACAATCACTGGCCACGAAGAGTATTTCCTCCCAGATTGACTAAACGGTTGGAAACCATCAGTACATAACCCTAACCTTACATTCCTTGGTTCAGCAGCAAAAAAAGAATGAGTTTCATTGAAGTTCTTCCAAGCCTCAGAGTCTGATGGATGACGCATTACCCCATCCTCTTGTGTATGCTCATGATGCCATCTCATGTCGGCAGCTGTAGCATGGGATGCATATAATCTTTTCAATCTAGGAATCAAAGGAAAATAATACATTTTCTTGTAAGGGACCAATTTCCTCTTACGAGAGCCGACACGACGCTTATACCTCTGGTTACCACAGAATTTACAAGATGTAAGGTGTTCATCATCACCCCAATACAACATACATCCTGAATCACAACAATCAATTTTTTCAACTGGCAAACCCAAACTACGCACTAGTTTCTTAGTCTGATAATAGCTATCAAGCACTTTGTTATCTTCAGGTAAAGCGTCTTTCAACAATTGTATCATTTGGTTATAACCTCTCTGTGACAAAGTATTCTCCATTTTAATATTTAACATTCTAGAGACTACTGCAAGTTGAGAGTGAGAAGAACCGGGATATAATTTTTCATCAGCAGCTTGTAGCAAATTGTAAAATCATTGGGACTCGGGATTAGGCTCCTCCTCCATTGAAGGTTCATAAGGATGAGAAGAATCAACTTCAATATTGCTATAAGATTGCGAACTCGAACCCTGACCAAAGTTGGGTCCAGTTGCATCGAAGACCATTTGTCGGTATGGATTATCGAATCCCGA
This sequence comes from Lycium barbarum, assembly GCF_019175385.1. Classification (NCBI taxonomy): domain Eukaryota; kingdom Viridiplantae; phylum Streptophyta; class Magnoliopsida; order Solanales; family Solanaceae; genus Lycium; species Lycium barbarum. The sequence goes on along the minus strand of NC_083346.1, from coordinate 114,010,661 downwards.
TTCAGGTTGATAACCATCATGCAAATCATTACCAGAATCTATCTCACCGATCACATCTTTTTCCCCTTGATACTCCCAAACAAAATAGTCCTCAACAAATCCAAAATTAAAAAGGTGATATTCAACGATTTCAACATCCATATATTTAATGTTGTGACATTTTTTACATGGACATCTAACCTTGTTACCGCTCATGTAATTTCGTTGAGAAAGTGCAAATTGGATAAAATTATCTACACCGGTTACAAAGCTAGAGTTTATACCCCCTCGGCCATCCAACCTATTGTACATCCAATCACGCTCTAGATTATTCATGTTCCTATTAATGTTGACATAAACAAAGCAATCAAATTAATGTTCTGTCTTCATATCATTAATACAACCGAATGACCTCTAAATGGAAAAACAAGCTGAAATAACTTAGTGAAACAGACCATATCATTCACCTTTTAGTTAAAAAAAAAAATGACAAACTGAAATTAACAAAACTGAAACTGAAACAAAAAAAATCGAGTAAGAAACCCAGTTCACTAACACTGATTTCAAATCACAGATTATATAAACAATGTTGAGTTCTTCAAGCTTTTTCTCGACATGCAATAAATTAAAATAAACTTTAACCACTAAATAATATTATCCTACAAGATTTAGCACAAACAAAGGTCGAATTTCCATTTTCATCAGATTTTCGCCCAAATAGAGATTCCCAATACTTAACCTTCAAATAAATTATAAACCCAACAGTTTTCAACACACCCAACTTCGATTTTAGCCAAAACAAAACACTTAAAACACTCTGTCATTTAGATAATAAGCAAGAAAACACAGATATCTTAATTTCGTTTTAGATTTAATGTCAGAAAACACAAAGAAGGAGGTAAAGAAGAAAGAAACTGCCCATAACACATACAAAAATCAAAACATACCTTTCCTTTAGATAAAAGTTGCAGTAGAAGAAGAGAAAAACACAATGTAAACCCTAGATTCACATTATTTTGATCTATGTTGTGCTCTCTCTCTCTCTATGTTACCAATTTCGCACAGTCTATCTCTCTATCCGTGTTGGCTACTGTGTTGGAAATGAAAGAATGCGTAACCTAGCTAGGAGATATCTTTTGTTTTTTACATTTAACGACGGAATAGCGACGGATTTTATAATCCGTCGCTACATAATACATTGATTTCTTTTAATAGTTAATATTGCGACAAAATTTTCCGTTGCTGCACATATATAATTTTTTCTAGAAAAATTAAAGGCCTAGCGACGGATATTTCGTTGCTGAATCCGTCGCTAATTAAAAATAAAATTTGTCGCGCCTCTTCTGTTGCTAAATCTGTAGTAAATTTAAGGCGCCAAAAATTCGCGCTAATTATTAGTAACGAAACTCATTTTTCGTTGCTAATCCGTCGCTATATAATGAGATAAAATTTTAGTTTCTTTTTTTGCGACAAAATGAGGTATCCGTAGCTAATCCGTCGTTAATTAGCGACAGAATATGGTCTGTCGCTAATATTCCGTCACTAAACGCTGATTTTTTAGTAGTGCAAAGACCGGGGACTGCATATGTCGGGCTAATAGTACCCGAGCTCGCATACGTCGAACTCGAGTACTAGAGGACTATTATACCGAGAGCTAAGTGATAACTATGTAAAATCCAAGGCTTGAACGATAGGATCAGATGTAAGGACCAAACGATCGATTGAATCGTGTCCAAATTAGTTTGTTCTTGCTATGGCAACAACTGCGGACACATCTCCGGTCGGTATTTTACCGGGAGCTAAGTGATAACTATGTAAAAGCCAAGTCTTGAATGATAGGATCAGATGTAAGGACCAAACGATCGATTGAATCGTGTCCAAATTCGTTTGTTCTTGCCACGGCAACAACTGCGGATACATCTCCGGTCGTTTTTTTTTAATCAAAAGCTTACTTCAATCAAAATGATCCGATGTTTCCAAATACTGAAAGGCTATGGCCTAAACTGCTAAAGACTACGGTCTAAAAAACATACGCAAGCTTAAAAGGCTGCGACCCAAACGGTTGAAGATTAAACATATCGTGGTCCGACCTGTCTTGCATTTTATACATAAAGCTACGACTAAAATCAACACGGAATAAAACCCAATCACGAGCCGTTACCACTCGAATTTTATCCTGGCTGAAACAATAATGCAAGCTAAAACGATGGCATAAACCGGACAAACACAGAACCGAGGAACACTTTGCAAAATGCAACAAAAATCAATGAATAGGCCGAATGAAGATTTTCTTTTCATTCATGCAAACATGTAAGTGTATTTATAAAGGCTCGAATTAACGACCTTAAAACAAAAAAGAAACAAAAAAGAAACAAAAACAACAAAACAAAAAGAAGGGACATAAGGCCCACGAGCCTAATCTTCACCCGATCCTTCAGTTTTTTCCCCGGCTGACTCAAGGTCGATATCCGAATCCTAGGGGTCGAATAAAACCTTTGCTTCTGCTTCGAGTATTTTTGCCTCCTCGATCAGACACGATAAGTCCACTCCAGTGGCTTGGATTTCTTCGAGATTTTCTCTCCGAGATAAGCATCGCATGTACTCGGATCGTTTCGTACTGGCTTTCTCGGCGGCAGTCACGTCGGCCTTATATTGCTCTAACATATCGTCATAGCCCGAGATCTGGTTGAGAGCCTTCACATGTTCAGCCTGCAGACCAGTAATAATGTCACACCCTAACAGTGGTAGGGCATGACGGGCACCCGACTCTCATCAGAGTCGAGCGAACCCTTAGACATTTGCTCTATCAAAGCTTGTCATTTCAAAAACTTTTAAAAAAAAAAACATAAAACTTTTCCAGATAGAAATCATCATCTTTATAACGATTATGAAAACCTTCAATCAAATAAGTACTTTAACCAATTGAATTCATCTAAAATACATACTCTTTTAAAATCCACAAATGACCCAACTAACATCACTTTGTCGACATCTCGACAAACATACCACAGGACACTGTCTGCAGAAGTCTCTAAGAAGTAAACTGAACATTATGAGTCAGGACAGGGCCCTGACATACCCATAATCATACATATCGATATATGACTCAACACAGCTCCAGAATGAGGTGGAACTTGCCAATCCCAGCGGACGTCCAAGCATCCTAGCTATACACTTAACCTGCCAAACAATCTGGGGCTGCGAGCATGAACGCAGCGTCCCTAGGCAAAAGGACGTCAGTACGGATAATGCACTGAGTATGTAAGGTGGTCACAAGTCATAATCATAATTTGACTTAGGAGAGAAGAAAACGCAACCTCACTTAATACATGCAGCCTTCGCTGGAAGAAATATAAATGTGCACACGAAGTCTCAAAACAATATTTAAGTAAATAATGCAATCCAACACATATGCCGCTTCCGACATCTTAACAGAATAGTCCATTCGGACAACCGCTTCCGGCTAGTATCACAATAGTCCCTTCGGACGGCCGCATCCGGCATAATATCACAATAGTCCCTTCGGACGGCCGCTTCCGGCATAATAATGATGGCCCCTTCGGGCAGCCTCTTCCGGCTTAGCTAGGGTGGCCCCTTCGGGTAGCCGCTTCCGGCTTAATATCAACACAAACTCAATACACAAATATCAATTTCAATTCATATCATAAGTCACTAATCAAGTCATCACAATCCAGTTATTAGCCTTAGTCTTTCATAAGAAGTTATCAAATTTGTATCTCACTAGACTTAGGAGGACATACTTCCAGGTTTAAGGGTAGAATTGTTATGAAATTTTTACTACTTATATTCTACTCAAATTCATCTTATTGCCCTACCCAAAGGATAACTGATCATATCAGTACAAAGGGATGATTCTATGGAATGTGACATAAATCGTAAGTGAAATAAAGTAGTAAAATCTCGCACCCCCTTCGGAATGGTTTTGAAAACCAAACTTTATTTTTCCTTTAGTATAAAACTCATTTCCTCGAAATCATTAGTAAAACCATATACACAACTCAACTTGGCACCTTATGGGTGTTCCCTTTGGAACAGAATAGGAGTACAATATCAATAAGCCATCACAAGAAACATTTAGACCTTATTTGTCTAAGAATGGAATCATATGGAGTATATATAGAATGAATAACAACAAGAATCATGCCAAAGGAAGAAAGGTTTTCCTTACATACCTTGTCGCTTACGTGATTAGCTTAACTTATGCTTCCAAACACTGGCCAATCCACAATCAAGGTAAAGGAAACCCCGTAGACAACTTGAAAAAGGTTCATATACTTCTCTAAGCTCGTAATTAACTTTTGTAAATTCGGGCAACATTTTCCCTGTAATCTTCGCTTCCCTCTAATTCCAATTCAATTTAACTACACAATCAGCAACCAACAACAACAACAACCATCTCATATAAGTCTCTTTAAACTCAAAGCATCAACTCCCAAAGATATACACCAAAACAACCCAGTATACGCTTTGTATACGATATCTTCATACACTTTATTCTCCCACATTCAAGAACAACAACTTATCAACAACATATCAACAATCATTTTATATCAATATCCAGCTAATTCTATCCATTTAATCATATCAAAACAGCCCTTAAGTCATTTGATATCCAAAAATTATAACCGAACTTTCAACGTCATTTTCTCTATTCTAACCCGTATAATATATCAATGATCATGGTAAGAATATCATTAACATCTTAAACATACCTTATATGAGCAGCCACCACGAAAACAACATCCCCCAAGTTTAATTTTTAGCTTAAAACGACGGAAACAACTTGTACTACACTTTACTCTTCACGAGCCTCAAAATTCGGGACCTCGAACATGATCAAAACTTGGTTTCTCCCTCCAAGGGCTCTCTTCCCTCTCTATAAAATATTCTGGACCTTTGGTATGAAAATGAGGCAGATAAGGCTGAAAATTTTCCTTAAATAGCAAGGGAAGTGGGCCTGACCCGACTTGGAATCGGGTTAGGCCGAGCCCACTGCCCAGCTTGACCTTTCTTCCTTAAAACATCCATAACGTTTTATCCCTATGTCACATGCAGTCCCACGACTTATGGTTGGAAAGGTATTTCAATTATCTACAACTTTATTTTAGGAGTTTTCCAAAATTCCCAAATAATGATGGGGTTATGGCCTCCCGAAGTCAGATCACCCGAAAACGTAACTTAAAAACATCTTTTTGGAGGGCTTCCACTTTGATTTGGCTCAAGGGTCCTTCTTGAGTTGTGTTTAACTTCACATATATTGTCCATATAACTTGTCATATATCCTTTATAAAATCTCAACATGTGGACCCTACCTCAGCTTACGATTACGAGGGCTATATATCTTTTAACGTATCATTCCAATCATATTGTACGAATTCCAAATATAATACTCATGCTATCCTCATGCTAATACAGTAGAATTTCACCCTTTATACTTGTAATATTTGCTCCTCCTTGAGCTCACATTAAGCCGTCTACAGCCTTAGTAACATGAAATTTTCTGGGGTGTAACAGATAACCCGGCTCAGTCTATCTCGTTCAGCTTCTGCCGCAGCAAACAACGAGCTAAGTCCATTTACTTGCTCCACCATAGCCTGAAGCTGCTCTTTGAGAACATCCCGCTCGGCCACAGCTCCGACTGTCATATCATGGAGGGCGTTAAACTCGGGCTTGATCCCATTAAGCTCAGCCCAAAGTTGATCAATCTAGCTGGCATATGCCCGGGCCTGAGAAGCAAGGGCATTAGTATCGGCTATTAAAGATTTATTGTAAACTTCAAAAGCATTTACCTTCTCTGCCAACTGGTCACGTTCCCGTTTAGCCTCGGCGACCTCGTTTTGAGCCGTTGTTAAATCCGACCTAAGGATAGAATGGTCATGGAGGGACGAGATATATTGAAACTTTTGCTCATACAGGTTCATGAGCTCGTCCACCTCCTGTTTTTTGCTTTTGAGCTCCTCCTTGAGCCGGCCCACCTCGGGCTTGAGTCTGTGGAAGCTCGCATGATGAAGTACGGAGGCCTATAAGGGAAAAGGGAACGGTTGTTAAAGTGAGGCATGAAATTAAAGCTAAGTGAAAAGAGCATAAGAATAAGACTTACCCGGTTCAATGCCTGCTGAGCCTCGTTGAAAAGGCACGATTCGTTGACTTTGGTCATTTTCTTACGGTCTTCTTAAGACACCAGAGGGTACAGATAGTTGGACACCCCGACAGGCCCCGATAACATATTCATATCGGCCGGCACCTTAAAAATGATTAGCCTCTTCCGATTCGGCTCGGTACTAGGGGCAGGAAACGATTTCTCCAACCTGGGACCGGAATTAACCCCGAAATGATTGGCCACGGGGATAGCAAATGCTCGAAACCCAACATACCCGAACCGGGTACTTCATTACCTTCATGACAGGCTGCCCCTTCATCGGCCATCTTGCCTTTGGCTTTTTCAACATTGGCGAGAATATCCACCAATGGCGGCGGAGAATTTTGTATGCAAATTATTTTTTCAGATGAGGCCACAGCTTATATCGGAAGGACGAAACCAATACCGTACAAAGGCGGAATATTAGGTACATTTGGGCATAATACCGATGAAGTTACCTTCGATCCACTGGCTGCGGCTGGAAGTTCTTCAATACTTTGAGAAGGAGTATGCTCGGACGCCCTGACCTTTGACCCGATGCTCCCTGCGTCCGTCGGCCTTGAGATGCCCCTCGATCCAGCTGGAATTCGACATGAGCTTTCCACCAATGGTGGAGTGATTGTAACAAAACCGGTCAGATCATGAGGAGCTCATCAAAAAGACATGCCCACCCAATGCCTGATCATCATCGTCAGAATGGTCCAATAGTTGACCAACAACCTCAGCATCCAAAGCACGGGCTGAGACATCTTCCGATGAGGTCTCTCGGATATTGATCCTTGATCTTTTCTTGGCCTGGGAAGGAGCTCGAGAAGATTCAGAGGATCTTCTTTTCCTCCTTTCAACTTGGTCTCCCTGATCAGGAGCTTCGATATCTTGCTCGTCAGCTGAGGCCTCGGCAGTTTCCTTTCCCCGAATTTTGGTGGCCTTTGATAAGTCTGTGAAGCAAAAAGAAGAACAGTCCTTACCTATCTAACGTGGCATATTGCGTAGAAACGAAAGGACGATGCTCTAAAGGAAGGACTTACCATGGGTACTGGCCTCTCACCGGGACCGGGATAAGCGTCTCCAGGTACGTTCGGCATAATTGAGTTGGGAACAAATTTTTCCGACCCACTGATCAAAGTTAGGAACCGCACCGAAGGTTCGTGCAAGCGCTATATACACACAAGCAAATAATGATTCAGTGCAAGTACAGGCATATGATCATATCGTATCAAAATAAAGATTACTTACGATTTGAGTTCCACTGCTTGGGAAACGGCAGCTTGTCAGCGGGAATCAGATCTGTTGTCCTGATTCAGACAAACCTGCCCTGCTAGCCTCGGTCCCTATTTTCGTCCAGACCAGAGAAGGGCGCCTTTCTGACTCGTTTTGAGAGTTTAATCATGCCCCATCTAAAGACACGGGACTATGTAGCCTGAGTAGATGGTGCACCGTGAATGGAGCATTCACGTTTAAAGTAAAATAATGGAGGAGAACAACGATCCTCCAAAACGACGGGTGAATTTGGCCGAGGATAAACTCAAACTGTTTGCAGAAATCCACTACCACGGGATCGAGTGCGCTAAATGTGAAAGGATAGGTATAAACACTTAAATACCCTTCCACATGGGTCGTTATGGCTTCATCCTGGTCGGGAATAACGACCTACTTACCCTTCCACTCGCAATCGGCCTTGACTTGCTCGAGTTTAATCTGGGGTATCGTGCACAAATAAGCCGATATTTCAACACCTCGATCCCCCTGTTGAGAAAGTTTCTCGACTTTGAAATCCCGGATAGTCGAGCAATCTTGAGGAATGAAGTCAGTCAGTACTGGCTCCGGTTATGGAGCCGAGGAGGTCTCACCGGTTTTAGCCTTTGAAGATTTTCTTGTCATCTCAGAGGTATGATGGTAAGAAGGTTTGAATGAAGATTTGAAGGTTGAGTAGGAAACTGATAAGGAGATATAGAGATTTGAAGGTATGAAGGTTTGAAGATATGAAGATCAATATGCACGAAGGTAAAACTCTCTTTGATAAAAGTCAGAAAGTGAAAAATGAAGGGGAAAACTTGCTTTTATAGAGTGGGGCCGAGACGGTTAGCCTTCCATAACCGTCTTCAGAACCAACAGGGCCTTGACACGTGCCGATGTCAGATGGATGTGACCTTGATCTTATCCAACCACGGGGAACGTATGCGAGAAGGAACCGGGACAACTGCTCGATCAACAGATCGTACTTAAGCAGATCGACCTTCCGATGAGACCTCGGTCGGGCTCTTACACGAATGTCACTGTGATCGAGTAAAGATTCTGTATCGGTCACAAAAGATGTGGTCTCAAACTAATTACGGTTGAATTTTGAATAAAATGTTCGAACTTGGGAGCCGGTAGCGAAACATTTCAAATTTTTGTAAATTATAGAACTACAGATTATTGATCAAATATTGCAGGGACATATACAAAAATTCAGGTACAAACAATGCACATGGAATGCTCAATCAAGTACAATATAAACCAATTCGCAATGTCCCATTAAAGGTTGTTCCATTCCACAAAATTCTGACTATATCGGATACATCAGTATGACAAAAAAAATGGGAGAAGCCCTACTCTACTGTAACTAATGGGAAAACGAAAGTAAAACAACAACACCCCTAACCGACCCAGCGACGTCGAAGGTTGGGATCTTTAGCTTATTCCACGGGATGCGGCGATGACGCATGATACCAGTTAGATATCCCTATGACTTGCACCGGAGGCGGATGAACCGGGGATATTCGGCCCGGTAGATTTTCTTCATCAAGCACTATTGTTGGCAGAGCTTCGCCAAAAGGCATTTCTCGACGGGTCTCCATGATATAACGGGTTCGAACCCGAGATCCGACCCCCGAATGCCTAACTGGGAAGCTTCCCGTCCTTCTTCGCCTAGGTGCCCTCGATGGCGCAGATGCTCTTCTTCCCCGAGTAACATTCTCGGCTACCAACTTTCCCTTGGAAGCCCTCCTCGTCTGAAGTCCTAAAAATTGAATATATTGGGTTAAGACATAATACAGGGAAATGAGGGACAAAACAATCAAATTAAGAGACTACCATGGTCTTTGCCTTTCCACCCTTAGGGTGCCATCCTTATCCAAGAACGACCTATGCTACGGGAAGCTCTGAGAAGGGCAATCACCCATTCGAAAATAGTCGTAACAAGCTCGGGTTCAACCGGATTTGGTGAAGGGTTCCACACCTCAGGAAAATTGACAGAGGATGGACGATGAAGTTGAGCTGTGTGTATCATCACAAACCGATGAAGCCACCCTCGGTCGTAATCGTCTTCGGGATCGATCAGGCTTCGACTTCCTCTAGGAATCATATGAACAATTCCCCCTCGTATCACCCGAGGTATATATATGTGAAGCAAATAGTCAAGGGTGAAGGTGACTCCAGCCACATTAGCCAACCTCTCAATACAATACACAAGTCTCCAAACCTGTGGAGCGATCTGCCCGATGCATATCCGATACCGGCGACAGAAGTCCTCGATCACTCAGTGAACAGGGAGAGTGAACCCTATAGCAAAAGGATACGTGTATGACAATGAGTAACTGGCAATGTGGTGATTCATTTTCACACTTTCCCCAACAGGGCAAACGTCAACATCTGCGCTTAAATTGCAATCTTCTCTGACCACGATAATGACACCATCATCAATACAAGATTCAAAATTCTCCACCGAATCATAATGGTGAAGAATTTTGCAGTCATTCGTATAGATAAGACCCGACGGGAGAATACCAGCAGCAAGAGATTCTAGCCCCGGGTCAGGACCAGCGGCTCCCGTTGAAGACATAAACGAGTGTTGATATTCACCTTGAGTCAATAATGGGATGTGAGCCATGATCGCAGAAGGTTTTTAAGGAGAAGCAAATGAAGAAGTGCAGATGCGTGGGAAAGGAAGAAGGCATAGGCTTTATATAGAAAGAGAATTAAGAGGTCCTGTAGCGTATCAAGGACTCTGATACAAGGAGGATTCCCCAAAAAGATTTGGCGGCTGGGTAATGATGACCTAGCATCGGGCAGAGTGAGATCTTGACTGGAAGGTCTTGGCTCAGGTAATTGGAGGCGGCTGTTCAGCTTTATTCGGGTCCATTCCCCGCCGTCAATAATTTTACCTCGGGAAATGGGGGGACTATCTGTATACAGGTAAAACCGAGGATAAGGGCACGCTCAGTTTCCCGTTGTCATGGTGATGCTCAGGCACCATACAACCGGCTCATCGGGAACGAGGCATCGAGCTTGATCTGGAACGAGGCGATAAAGGAAGGGCAATTAACTGCCATAAGGAGAAGGCCGAAATATCCGCCCTCAACCGGATATTTCGGCACCGATCTCGGTAACAGCTATCACCGGATTTCTTTTCTTTATTTAGAATTGTACTAGGGTTGGGACTCCTCTACTATATAAAGAGGAGGTTTCCATCCATTATGGTGGGTTCGCAACAAAAACACAAAAGAATTCATATCAAGAATAATAAGAGTCCTTTGAAATCATTCCCATATGTTCTTAAGTTTATTACTCACCGTATAAGTGTTCAACAGAAGTATCTACCTCGGTCTCTATACCCGAGGCTAGACATACTTGGTAGTCGGTCAGATTACTGCTTCTTCGTTTACTTATTGCCTTATTTCAATATTTAATCCGTAATTGAATTTAGCCACATATCTTTGGCATCACACATAAATTTAATTGTTCTCCGTTTTAAGGTTAAACACTAGGATGTGATGATATTTTATTTAAACTACTTCTTAAAAATGTTTGTTTTGTTACAATTTCATTTTTCTTCTCAAGTACTCTTGACAAAAAATAGAGAACGCAAAACATGGCTGATTTACCTAGCTCAGCCCTACAATTCATTTTCTTTTTCCTTCGTTCTTCTTTTTTTGTTTAATTGTTCGATATTTATAATCTATTAACTAATTAAAACTTGCATCGAATTGCTTATTAAAATTAGATTCGTAATTTATTCCTTTGATTGATTCATGTGTTGGATAGACGTACTAAGAGAATTGCACTCCTGGCAAGAAATTTGAATCGGAAACCTTTAATTAATAATTAAAAAGTATCAATTGTCCATCATAATTCGATGTAGATAAACCACCGTCTCTCAGATATCCCGATTAATTATTATACCATAAAAATCCAATGATAAACAATAACTCTCCTAACACTTTTGAAGCCTAAAATGTGTGGCCAAAATTTCTTAAGCTAAGCTAAGTCATAACGAGACATGATGCATTGCAATATTGCATTTACCTAAGCTGTAAGTTCTCTTGCATCAAAAAATCTGTCTTGATATCCCTTCCCCTTGTTGCGAATCTCATCTCATTATGATTAGGATATTTCTCTCAATAACTATCGAGTTTTAGTGTAACAAATCAAATTAATTATTTATCTGTGTTTAGCATTTAGGCATCAAATCAACAGATAAGAAGGGGAAGATTTCGGTTCTAAGCATAATGAAAAGAGAAATCCAACTTATAATCGAATGGATATTTTTTCTGAAAATATTGAAATCATCGAATTTGTAAATTTTAATGGAAGATGGAAGAATATTTTATTATAAGGGAATTTTATATAAAAATATGTGCAAAATAAATTGAACAAAGAGTATATTAAACCGGGCAAATTAGTCCTACTATATATTTTTTTATTTAATAATAAATGGGTTAAAAGTATTGTTACAAAAAAATCAAAATAAGAGAGGTAAACGTAATATTATAAATCATAAGAAAGGTCACTATAATTAAGGCAAACGTGAGGTGAGGTCTCTAAAATTATCCCTAATATTTTTTCCTTTTTTCTCCCTTTCACCGTTAATTCTTTCCCACGTACATTTTTCTCATTTCTTTTCTTTACTAGTTATGTGAGGCCCGTGCTGAGCCCGGGCCCAAACTCAAGATATAAAAGTAGATATTTTAACTAAAGAAAATATAATTTGTGTACAACAACAACAACAACCATATACCCATTGTAGTCCCGCAAGTGGGTAGTTATATGAAAGCAAAATTTTCATTCCACTCCTTTAATATTTTAACTTCCATTTTGATGAAATTATTTACTTCAAATCAAATGTGGAGCCAGAATTTGACATTTATAACTTATGTATCCTAATTTTCTGAAGTTATTTAGTTCCAAATAAATAATCTATACATAGTTAATGAATTTTTAAGACAAATACATGCTTTAACTTGTGCAGCGGATGGAGCTACTTCTCTCTTAATTAGGGATTAGGGGTTCGAACATGGATATGGAAAAAATCTTTGGAGGAAGGCTCCTCCCGATAAGCGCAATACAATGCGAATTATTTGGATTAATTGGGCTCAAATGCGGATATCAAGCACCAACCAGAAAACCAAAGAACATGAAAAATGAGGTAGGAGGTTCGATAGCATTTGAAAAGTAGACCTTAAAAACAAAAAAAACAAAAAAATTGACTTACATAAATAAGATTAGGACCTAAAAGTAATTAATTAAAAAGTTTTAAAAATTTTGAAAATTATTGTGAGGACTACAAAAGTCCCCAGGTTCGATAGCTTTTGAAAAGTAGACCTTAAAAATAAAAAGCAAAAAATTTGACTTAAATAAATAAGATTATGACCTAAAAGTAGTTGATTAAAAAGTTTTTAAAATTTTTGAAAATTATTGTGAGGACTACAAAAATCTCCACATTTGCTCTTATATATAATAGTAACAAAAAGTTAATTTGAGGGATCATGTATTACCAAAATAAGTTTGGAAGTGTCTAGATTTATTGAAAATATACTTTAATATATATGCAATAAAAATCAAATACAAGGGCAAAATTGAAATTGCAAACCATTTGGTTAGCAAACTCTCCAACAAGAAAGTTGAGAACTAACTAAGGCCTACAAAATTCATTACATTGTCACTTATTATATATAGTAATGCGTTCTTTTCTTTTTCTTTTTCTTTTCCTTTTCCCCGTGTGGACGAATGGATATGGACCCAACATAATGGTCGGCGTGATGTGACAAGAACTCATAGTTCATTTATGCTTTAAACCAAACTTGTTTAAGGAATATTTTAGATGAAATAATACTTTTTATAAATTAAATTTTCAGATTTTCAAATGAAATTAATTTTCAAATAAAATTTTAATACCAAAATACTCATTTTTAATCTCAACTTTAAATACTTTTTTGTTCCTTTACATTAGATTCTATCAACTATTGTTCAAACGTCAATTAGTTTTAGTGAATATTCTAAAATGAGGGTAAGGGAAATAGGAACCATATTTTTAGTAGGCGAGGAGACCATATTTTTCTCGTCTAAGATCTTTTTCCTCTCATTTCTTATTTTCTTTTATTTTGCTTTTTGACTTTTCTTTGTCTGTCTTTCTGTCATATGGGAAATGAAGATGGACCCCAACAATTAATATAATTGGTATTTCAGCGCAAGTACCCATAATTCGTTTAATTTCTTTTAACACCCACCACTCGTAACTCTATTTAATTTGCCAGCTAGGAAGCTAAAAACACCATAATCTCCATCCATGGCTTCAATATTCTTACAAGTTCTTGCAGTGCTATATTTTCTTCAAGAATTACACAACAAATTCATGAGAAAGAAGAAAAAACTTCCTCCTGGCCCACAAGGGCTTCCATCCAATTATAGGAAATCTTCATACGATTGGGAAAAATGTCCACCAAGATCTTCATAAATTAGCCAAAAAACATGGTCCCATAATGAGCAGGAGATTTGGTCTGGTTCCGGTAATTGTTGCTTCATCTCCTCATGCTGCTGAACAATTCTTGAAAAATCATGATCTTGTTTTTGCAAGTTGGCCAAATAATAGAGCTGGTCAATTAATCTCATATACAACAACAACAACCCAGTGAAATCCCACATCGTAGGGTCTGGAGAGGTTAGAGTGTACGCAGACCTGACTCCTACCAAGGTAGGACGGCTGTTTCCGAAGTCAATTAATCTCATATGATCAGAGAAATTTGTCATTTGGAAAATATGGACCTTATTGGCGAAACATGCGAAAATTGTGCCCGTTAGAGTTGCTCAGTACTCTCAAGATCATTTCTTTTCAATCCATGAGAAAAAAAGAAGTTGCAAATTTTGTGACCTTTATCAAACGGGCAGCTTCTAGTGGTGTGGAAGTTGATATTAGTGCTAAACTTGCTTCATTAGGTGCTAACATGGCTTGTTTAATGGCATTTGGAAAAAATACATGGATGATGAATTTGATGAAAGGGGGTTTAAAAATGTGATTCAAGAAACTTTGCTTATATCAGCAACACCATATATTGGTGAATTTTTTCCATTTCTTGATGTGTTTTATTTGCAGAGAATTGTTCCTCGTATGAAGGAATTGGCAAAGATTTTTGATGAATTTTTGGAGAGAGCTATTAATGAACACGTTCAAGATTCTAAGGAGGAGAAGCAAACCAAGGATATTGTTGATACTATGATGAATATCATGCAATTAGGTGAAACTGGATTTGAGTTTGATCGTCGCCACGTTAAAGCTATTTTGCTGATAATGATTTGTTCATCATAACATGAATAAAGTTGCAAGTCAATTTTAGTTAAGTTTGACTTCATTTTTCGATGCGTAAAAAGATTTTACTAGCAAGATCATCTTTATTTGTTATACGTAACCTATTTAGGGCTACTTGTTATTTAGGGCTACTTGTTGATTTTTTAGGATGACTTGATAATTCTTTTACCCCATCGCGCAGCACATACCCTTATCTATGTAATATATCCTATACTAACATGTGATCCTAGCGTGAGAACAACTTGGTATACACAACTATGCTTCCCAGAATAAAAAAAAAAAAATCTGGGAGGACACCTTACCTACGTGCAAAACCAATAAACCAAAGTTTGTCCTTTTTTCTCTCTTAATTTTAGAATTAGGCATTTGAATTCTGTCCATAAAATGAGCTTACTCCCATTCTAATTTTTTTACGCTGACTGTTTATATAATTTAAATTAAACTCAAATTTTAAATTATATGCATCGCCAGTATGAGGAATTTTTACAACATCAAGCCACTTTACATGTTATAGCAGTTAACCTATCTTATTTTCAAAATTATGAATCTCACATTTTAAGGAGGTTACCTGTAGACATCCTTTTGAGTGACTTGATAGTGTAAAAAAAAACTAATACTGATGATGTATATAACTTAAAGTCTATTTAAAAAGTATGTTAAAATTTTATCCTTCCTAATATATTCCAGATTGAACTATTTTTTTTTTTATACAAGATTCGTTTTGCAATTCTTAAATTTACTAGGTAAAAGTAATTGATAGTGTACTTAACAAAGGGTAACATACACGTGAATATTATTAATTTAGAAACTGAAAAAGCTCTTTATGCAGGACCTGCTAATAGCTTCAATGGACACCTCATCAACATCAATTGATTGGATTTTTCTGAACTTTTAAGGCACCCAAAAGTAATAAAGAAATTACAAAACGAATTGGAACAAGTAGGTGGCAAAAATAGAATGGTGGAAGAGTCTGACTTGGAAAAATTAGAGTACTTAGACATGGTCATAAAAGAAGGCTTTAGGCTTCACCCAATTGCACCACTACTAATTCCTCATGAATCCATTGAAGATTGCATAATTGATGGATTCGATATACCTAAAGGTTTAAGAATTTTAGTAAATACTTGAGCAATTGGAAGAGATCCAGAAGTTTGGTCTGAACCCGAAAAGTTCATGCCAGAAAGGTTTGTTGGTAGTAACATCGATCTTCGTGGACGTGATTTTCAACTTTTACCATTTGGCTCTGGGAGAAGAGGCTGCCCCGGATTACAATTAGGACTCACAATCGTTCGCTTGGTGCTAGCACAACTGGTTCATTGTTTTGACTAGGAGTTACCAACTGGTATGATGCTAAAGGATTTAGACATGACTGAGAAATTCGGTTTAGTTATGGCTAGAGCTCAACATTAATGGCTATTCCTACTTATCGATTATTGCATGTATAGTTGATATTAGGATGCCGAATGAGTAGGTTGTGTTGAGTTGATATTTAATTTGGGGCTCATTTAGGCGTGTCAAAATGGATTAAGTAAGTGAGCTAGGTCAGTGACGGGCTAAACAATGAGTCATAGCCCGACCCACCCTACTCTTACCAGATTTATTCTCTTTAATTATGTTCAATTATCATCACACAAATCTAATGAAATAATCTTTATTATAGCTATGTATAACATATCAAATATGAAAATTATTTTAATATTACCTTTTCAAGACTTTTCTTGAGTCAACTTGAATTACTTATTTAGCTCAAGTCCACCTCAAATTTTAGATGAAAGAATTTGACCGAGTTAAAATAAATTGAGGTAATAAATTATTCAAGATTTTGCGATTGTATTTATATGTTGTGTTTTTAATCTCTATTTGCTATGCATGATTATCGGTATGATTTCTTACGGTTCATATCTGAATCACCATAATTTGAGAATAAGATCAATACTTAATCTTAAATTTGAGCATACAAAATTATGTTTGCTGTAATTTTATCGTTAGCAACAACAATTATTTTTGGATGTATATTTTTCCAATTCCAATTGTAATGTGGGTTAAGAAAAAATTAAACAGAAAGAGGTACACGATTGTATGGAAGCAGAAGAAGCCTCAGGGTGGATTTTATCCACTGTATTGCAAATTTGCATTAACTCGGTTATGATTTATGAATTCAAAATGTTGCCTGTTAGGTCAGCTATTTATTCTTGCAAAGGTCGGTCAAGCTAAGTTACTAAATGATCCACCACTGATTTTATATATAGGCACAGGAGGAAGGAGACATTTTTTTTTTCCTTTTATTGTCTTAATCTTTTTCTTTTCTTTCCTCTCACTTTTACCGTTAATTTTTAATTTAAGCTAAGCTTTATACACTGAATAATATTTTACATGATCAAATTATTCAAGTGAAGTGATAAAAAATATTTAAACCGGCAGAATATATTACTTAATAGTTCCCACTTGCATCTCTCATTTGTTCTCTTTCTTCTTTTTTGTCTTTTCTTTCTTGTTCCTTTCAACATTAATTATTTTTTATCTTCTTCTCTAGAAAATAATATTTTCTCCTATCATTTCTTTTCTAATTATGTCTTGACGTTTTTTTTTTTTTTTTTTTTTTTTGTTTCTTGATTTTCCCCCCTCATTTAGACAAATGAAGATGCACCCCAACCAATTAATATGATGTTGATGTTTACAACACAAGAACCCATAAAATTCATTTATTTCACAACTACCACTCTTTAACTTCTTTATCTTATTTCAAGTTGGGAAGAGAAAAGCACAGCAATCTCATTTCATGGCTTCACTATTCTTACAATTTCTTGCACTACTTGCAGTGCTATATATTCTTCAAGAATTACACAACAAATTCATGAAGAAAAAGAAAAAACTTCCTCCAGGCCCAAAAGGGCTTCCTATTATGGGAAATCTCCATATGATAGGCAAAAATGTCCACCAAAATCTTCATCAAATAGCCAATATGGTCCCATTATGAGCATGAGATTTGGTCTAGTTCCTGTAATTGTTGCTTCATTTCCTCATGCTGCTAAACAGTTCTTGAAAAACCACGATCTTGTTTGTGCTAGTAGACCAAATAATAGAGTTGCTCAATTAATCACGTGCAATCAGAGAAATTTGACATTCGGAAAATATGGATCTTACTGGCGAAATATGCGAAAGTTGTGCACGTTAGAATTGGTTAGTTCTCTCAAGATCAACTCATTTCAAGCCATGAGAAAACAAGAAGTTGCAAGTTTTGTGACTTTTATCAATCAGGAAACTTCTAGTGGTGTGGGAGTTGATATTAGTGCTAAACTTGCTCTCAAAAAATAAGTTTAAAACATATAATAATTAATATTATATTATGATTTCCATAATATTTAATGATTTATTAAATAAAAAAATTATTACTTATTATAAAATGGTAATTAATAATTAGTAATTTAATTATAAAAAATTATATTTCTAAAGTTTTCCTCTCACTTTATACTAACCACTACTTGGGCTAGATATTTCATTGTCTTGCATCCCCACATGTGAGACACTGACACGCCAAAATTTCGCCATCAATCACATAGACAAATGAAGATGGACCCCGACAATTAATATTGTTGATGGTATTTCAACACAAGTACCTATAGAATTCATTTATTTCACTGGTACCACTCCTAACTTCTTCATAAATATTTGCAAGTTAGGAAGCAAAAAAAAAAAAAAAAACACAATAATTTCCAAATCCATGGCTTCGATATTCTTACAAGTTCCTATACATTTTTCAAGAATTACACAACAAATTCATGATAAAGAGGAAAAGCCTTCCTCCTGGCCCAAAAGGGCTTCCAATTATAGGAAATCTCCATATGATTGGCAAAAATATCCATCAAGATCTTCAACAAATAGCCAAAAAGTATGGTCCTATAATGAACATGAGACTTGTCCTGTAATGAACATGAGACTTGGTGTAATTCCTGTAATTGTTGCTTCATCTCCTCATGCTGCTGAACAATTCTTGAAAAATCATGATCTTGTTTTTGCCAGTAGACCAAATAATAGAGCTGTTCGATTTGTCGTGTACGATTAGAGAAATTTGACATTCGGAAAATATAAAC
Organism: Lycium barbarum; assembly: GCF_019175385.1. Taxonomy (NCBI): domain Eukaryota; kingdom Viridiplantae; phylum Streptophyta; class Magnoliopsida; order Solanales; family Solanaceae; genus Lycium; species Lycium barbarum. Next base: position 113,991,868 of record NC_083346.1, on the reverse strand, counting down.
CTTATTGGAGAAATATGCAAAAACTGTGCACGTTAAAATTGCTTAGCACTCAAGATCAATTCATTTCAAGCCATGAGAAAACAAGAAGTTGCAAAATTTGTGACTTTTATCAATGGGGCAGTGGTGTGAATGTTAATATTAGTGCTAAACTTGCGCGCGTTAAAATAAATTGAGTTAATAAATGATTCAAGGTTATGCCATTGTCTTTATATATTGTGTTTTAATCTCTAACTTCTATGCATGGTTATCGGTATAATTTCTTACGGTTCGTATGAGAGTCACCATAATATGAGAATAAGATCATACTTAATCTTATATTTGAGCATACAAAATTATGCTTGCTGTAATTTTATGGTTAGCAACAACAATTATTCTGGGATGTAGATTTTCCAGTTCAAATTGTAATGTGGGTTAAGAAAAATTAAACAGAAAGAGGTACACGTTTGTATGGAACCCGAAGAAGCCTCAGGGTGGATTTTGTCCACTGTATTGCAAATTTGAGTTAACTTTTTTATGATTTGCTATAATAAATATTTATACTTAGTATATAACTAGCAAACTATGCCCATGCGATGCACAAGGCCCAACATGATAAATTTAGTTAGTTTTTATGGTTTGTATATTTTGCAAACGATACCGCGATTCTTCTTAGTGAGTCTCCATATTTTTTTTCTTTTCGTCTTATTTTTCCCCTTAATTTCTCAATTGTTGTTAAAATTTATCTTATTTTGGTTATGTCCGCCTCTTTTTATATTTAGTAAGTTGATAATTCAAATATCCTACATGTCAAGTTTATAATCACAAGATTCAAAGGATATTTTATTATATTATACACATTTTTAATTTAAAACCACAAGATTTGAAAGTTTATCTTTATTTCTTAAACTCCATGTCTAGTCAAACATAGACACTTAAATTGAGACAGAGGGAGTATATGCCAAATGAAGTAAATGAAAGGACAATTAAGACACTGCGGACCCGTGGGGACTTAAAAAGTAAATACACAAGAAGTAAAATTAATGTTCAACTTCTGAAATGTACACATGTCAATCCCCGCTTAGAGTACAATTTCAGTTGCTTTTTATACAACTTATTGTTGTTGTGTTCGTCCACCTTGGGCGTTATATATAAGAAGAAGAAAAATGTAGAATAGATAAATAGACATATATTTTTAGTAATGTGACCAAATAATATGGGACAAAGGGAGTACTCCATTTATTAATTCTTAAAGATCGTGAAAAGTCAAGTATAGTCATGTGGCCAAGTAATATGCGACGAACGGAGTACTTTATTTATTAATTCTTAAAGAACGTGAAAAGTCAAGTATAGTAATGTGACCAAGTAATATGGGACGAAGGGAGTACTTCATTTATTATTTCTTAAAGAATATGAAAAGTCAAGTATAATAATGTGGCCAAGTAATATGAGACGGTGGGAGTACTTCATTTATTAATTCTTAAATAACGTGAAAAGTCAAAAGTGAACAAGTAAAAATGCACGGAGGAAATAAATGTGTCAGAGAATTAAAATTGAAGTGCATGCATGTATACATGAGAAGAGAATAAATATTCAGCAATAACGTGAAAAGTCAAAAGTGAACAAGTAAAAGTGCACGGAGGAAATAAATATGTGTTGGAGAATTAAAATTGAAGTGCATACGTGTATACATGAGAAGAGAATAAATATTCAGTACTATGACAGATCCATGTGAGATTTATTAATTCTTAAAGAACGTGAAAAGTCAAAAGTGAACAAGTAAAAGTGCACGGAGGAAATAAATTTGTGTAGGAGAATTAAAATTAAACTGCATACGTCTATACATGAGAAGCGAATAAATATTCAGCAAGTACGTGAAAAGTCAAAACTGAACAAATAAAAGCGCACAGAGCAAATAAATGTGTCGGAGAATTAAAATTGAAGTGCATACGTTTATACATGAGAAGGGAATAACTATTAAGTACTATGACATACGTCCACGTGGGATAAAAAAATAGTTGGATAAAGTGTACAAGTTATATAACATATGATATAAGCATTCATTGCGTATACAATTTGTAAAGCTTTTGGTATAAGTATTTGATGCTGTGTTAGTCCTCCTTAGAGGCTCATATATAATAGAAATATATAGGATCACAGGCAAATATATTAAATTCGTGTAAATTCACTGATAACATATGATCCACCACTGATTTTATAGGCGCACGAGGAAGGAGATATTTTTTTCCCTTTTATTTTCTTAATCTTTTTCTTTTCTTTTCTTTTCTCTCCCTTTTACCGTTAATTTTTTAGTTTAAGCTAAGCTAATACACTGTAATATTTTAATCTTTTCTTTCTTGGGTTTTTTCCTCATTAGACAAATGTAGATGGAGTCCGAAGCCTAAAGGACACTAAAATTCTCAAAATAAACCAAACGGGGTGCTCCTCTCCACAATATATCAAAGGGGGTATAACGTGGAGGGGCCAACGTTATACCCCAGAAAAAATTTCACCCTGTTAAACTAAAAAAAATAAAAATATTACATTGGTAAAACGTTGGCTAGACAACATTTTACAAAAATCAATTCTTGTAAGCCAACGTCTTACAACAATCAATTTTTATAAAACATTGGCTGGCCAACGTCTTACAAGAATTGATTTTTGTTACGCCAGCCAACGTTTTACAAAAAATAATTTTTGTAAAACGTTGGCGAGTCCAGAACCAAAATACCTCAAAAAAAAGTGGGTTTGAACCAAAATACCAAAAAAAAAAAAAAAAACTATGACAAAAGTACCTTTAACGAAGTAAAATACTGCGTTAAAGGACTTAACCGTAACGGCGCGATTAAGTCCTTTAACGCAGTAAATTACTGCATTATAGGACCCAATAAAAAAAAAAAATTCTATAACGCAAATACTGCGTTATAGAACCAGTAAAAGAAAAAAAAATTGCCACCTTTTTTTTTTTTTTTTTTTTTTTTTTTGCAACACTTAGTGTTTTTTTCAATACTTTGACCAACGATTAGTCGTGTGTCAAGACTCCGAAACGTCAATATTTTATATAGAACCTGATATTTTTTTTCTGTGTACTAATGTAGGTTCAATACATCAAAGATACGTAAATATTCGGATCGTCATTTTAGGGGTTGAAAAGGTGCCCGAAGTAATTTTTGTTTGAAAACTTTAGGTTTTAGTGTTCTATTTTTATAAGATTATTTTAGTTAGCTTTATATGTCGAGAAAATTAGTTAGCTTTATTTCGGAAAATTAAAACCACAAAAGTAAAATTGACATTCACAGCTACATTGCCCCTGGATTTTTACATTGAAATCTATTGCGTATCATCATATTATAAGTAAAGAAAACTAAAAACATCACGATAATTTGGGGGAAAATTGAAATTAAATAGGATAACAGGTGTTTTTTAAAAATCGGATATTTATTTCCCTTTTATTTTCTTAAACTTTATTTTTTTTCCGTTTTAGTTTCTTAATCTTTTTCTTTTCTCTCCCTTTTATCGTTAATTTTTTAGTTTAAGCTAAGCTTATGCACTGTATTTTACACTATCAAATTATTCAAGTGAGAAAAAATATTTAAACGGATAGAATATATTACTTTATGCCACATGCATCTTCTATCATTTCTTCTTTTCTTTTTTCCTTGTTCCTTTCAACATTGATTAGTTTTTATCTTATTATGTAGAAAAGAAATATCTTCTCCTAACCTTTCTTTTCTAATTTTGCCTTGTCATTTTTCTTTTGTCTTTTCTTTCTTGGGTTTTTTCCTCATTTAGACAAATGCAGATGGAGTCCGAAGCCTAAAGGGCATTAAAATGCTCAAAATAAACTAAATGGGGTGCTTCTTTCCAAAATATACCAAAAGGGGTATAATGTGGAGGGGCCAACGTTATACCCCAAAAATATCACCCTGTCAGACTAAAAAAAAAAAATTACATACAAAAATCAATTCTTGTAAGCCAACGTCTTACAACAATCAATTTTTGTAAAACGTTGGCTGGCCAACATCTTACAAGAATTGCTTTTTGTTACGCCAGCCAACGTTTTACAAAAATTGATTTTTGTAAAACGTTGGCGAGCTCAGAAACATAATACCCCTAAAAAAGTGGGGTTGAACCAAAATACTCAAAAAAAAAAAAAAAAAACTGTGACAAATGTACCTTTAACGCAGTAAAATACTGCGTTAAAAGACTTAACCGTAACGGCGCGGTTATGTTATTTAATGCAGTAAAATACTGCATTATAGGACCCAATAAAAAAAAATTATATCGCAAATACTGCGTTATACAACCATTAAAAGAAATTTGGTCAACTATTTTTTTTTTTTTTTTTTGCAATACTTAGTGTTTGTTTTTCAATACTTTGACCAACAATTAGTCGTGTGTCAAGATCTGAAATATCAATATTTTATATAGAACCTGATATTTTTTTCGGTGTACAATAATGTAGGTTCAATACATCAAGGATACGTAAATGTTCGGATCGTCATTTTAGGGGTTGAAAAGGTGTCCGAAGTAAGTTTTGTTTGAAAACTTGAGATTTAAGTGTTCTATTTTTTATAAGGTTATTTTAGTCAACTTTATATGACTAGAAAATTAGTCAGCTTTATTTTGGAAAATTGAAACCACAAAAGTAAAATTGATATTCACAGCTACATTGCCTGGGAATTTTTACATTTAAATCTATTACGTATCATCATATTATAAGTAAAGAAAACTAACAATTACACGACAATTTTGGGGAAAATTGAAATTGAATAGGATAACAGGTGTTTTCTTAAAAATCGAATATTTTTTTCCCTATTATTTTTTTTAATCTTTATTTTTTTCCCTTTTATTTTCCAAATCTTTTTCTTTTCTTTTCTTTTCTCTCCCTTTTACCATTAATTTTTTAGTTTAAGCTAAAGGTCATACACTGTAACATTTTACACAATCAAATTATTCAAGTGCTAAAATATATTTAAACGGATAGAATATATTACTTTATGCCACATGCATCTTCTCTCATTTCTTCTCTTCTTTTTTCCTTGTTCCTTTCAACATTGATTAGTTTTTATCTTATTTCGTAGAAAAGAAATATCTTCTCCTAACATTTCTTTTCTAATTTTCCCTTGTCATTTTTTTTTTTTTGTCTTTTCTTTCTTGGGTTTTTTCCTCATTTAGACAAATGCAGATGGAGTTCGGAGCCTAAAGGGCACTAAAATCCTCAAAATAAACCAAATGGGGTGCTCCTTTCCACAATATACCAAAAGGTGTATAACGTGGAGGAGCCAACGTTATACCCCAAAAAACATTTCATTCTGTCAGACGGAAAAAAAAAATCAATTCTTGTAAGCCAACATCTTACAAGAATTGATTTTTGTTACGCCAGCCAACGTTTTATAAAAATTGATTTTTGTAAAACGTTGGCGAGTCCAGAACCAAAATACCCCTAAAAGGTGGGGTTGAACCAAAATACCAAAAAAAAAAAAAAAAAAAACTGTGACAAAAGTACCTTTAACGCAGTAAAATACTACATTAAAGTACTTAATCATAACGGCGCGGTTAAGTCCTTTAACGTTGTAAAATTCTACGTTAGAGGATCCAATAAAAAAAAAAACTTGGTCAACTTTTTTTTTTTTTTTTTTTTGCAACGCTTAATGTTTTTTTCAATACTTTGACCAACGATTAGTCGTGTGTCAAGACTCCGAAACGTCAATATTTTATATAGAACATGACATTTTTTTCTGCGTACAATAATGTCGGTTCAATGCATCAAGGATACGTAAACCTTTGGGTCGTCATTTTAGGGGTTGAAAAGGTTTCTGAAGTAAGTTTTTTTTGAAAACTTTAGGTTTAAGTTTCTAAGTTCATAAGGTTATTTTAGTCAACTTTATATGTCGAGAAAATTAGTCAGCGTTATTTTAGAAATTTGAAACCACAAAAGTAAAATTGACATTCACAGCTACATTGCCCCCGGAATTTTACATTGAAACCTAATGCGTATCATCATATTATAAGTAAAGAAAACTAAAAACTTCACGGCAATTTGGGGAAAAATTGAAAATGAATATGATAACAGGTGTTTTTTTTTAAATTCGGATATTTTTTCCCTTTTATTTTCTTAATCCTTTTCTTTTCTTTTCTTTTCTCTCCCTTTTACCGTTAATTTTTTAGTTTAAGCTAAGTTTATACACTGTAATATTTTACACTATCAAATTATTCAAGTGATAAAAATATTTTAACGGATAGAATATATTACTTTATGCCACATGCATCTTCTCTCATTTCTTCTCTTCTTTTCTTTCTTGTTCCTTTAAACATTGATTAGTTTTTATCTTATTCTGTAGAAAAGAAATATCGTCTCCTGACATTTCTTTTCTAATTTAGTCTTGTCATTTTTTTGTCTTTTCTTTCCTCATTTAGACAAATGCAGATGGAGTCCGGAGCCTAAAGGGCACAAAAACGCTCAAAATAACCCAAATGAGGTGCCCCTTTACACAATATATCTAAAGGGGTATAACGTGGTGGGGCCAACGGTATACCCCCAAAAATAATCTCACCCTTCAGAACAAAAAAAAAATTACATTGGTAAAATGTTGGTTGGTTAACGTTTTACAAAAATCAATTCTTGTAAGCCGACATCTTACAACAATCAATTTTGGTAAAACGTTGGCTGGCCAACGTCTTACAAGAATCGATTTTTGTTAAGCCAGTCAATTTTTACAAAAATTAATTTTTGTAAAGCGTTGGCGAGTCCAGAACCAAAATAACCCTAAAAAAGTGTGGTTGAAACAAAATACCCAAAACAAACTATGACAAAAGTACCTTTAACGCAATATATTGCGTTAAAAGAGTTAACCGTAACGGCGCGGTTAAGTCCTTTAACGCAGTAAAATACAGCATTATAGGACCTTCTAAAAAAAATAATTAAAAAAATTCTATAACGCAAATACTATGTTATACAACCAGTAAAAAAATAAAAAATTGGAAAACTTTTTTTTTTTTTTTGCAACACTTAGTGTTTTTTTTAATACTTTGACCAACGATTAGTCGTGTGTCAAGACTCCGAAACACTAACATTTTTTATAGAACCTAATATTTTTTTCGGCTTGCAATAATGTAGGTTCAATACATCAAGGATACGTAAACGTTCGGATCGTCATTTTAGGGGTTGAAAAGGTGCCCAAATTAAGTTTTGTTTGAAAACTTTAGGTTTAAGTGTCCTATTTTTATAAGGTTATTTTAGTCAACTTTATATGGCGAGAAAATTAGTCAACTTTATTTTGGAAAATTGAAACCACAAAAGTAAAATTGACATTCACAGCAACATTGCCTCGGGATTTTTACATTGAAACCTATTGTGTATCATCATATTATAAGTAAAGAAAACTAAAAACTTCACGGCAATTTGGGAAAAAATTGAAATTGAATAGGATAACAGGTTTTTTTTTTTTTTTTTAAATCGGATATTTTTTTGCCTTTTATTTTCTTAATATTTATTTTTTTCCCTTTTATTTTCTTAATCTTTTTCTTTTCTTTTCTTTTCTCTCCCTTTTACCGTTAATTTTTTAGTTTAAGCTAAGCTTATACACTATAATATTTTACACTATCAAATTATTCAAGTGATAAAAAATATTTAAACGGATAGATTATATTACTTTATGCCAAATGCTTCTTCTCTCATTTCTTCTCTTCTTTTCTTTCGTGTTCCTTTCAACATTGATTAGTTTTTATCTTATTCTGTAGAAAAAAAATATCTTCTCCTAACATTTCTTTTCTAATTTTGTCTTGTCATTTTTTTTTTTTGTAATTTCTCTCTTGGGTTTTTTCCTCATTTAGACAAATGCAGATGGAGTACGGAGCCTATAAGGCACTAAAACACTCAAAATAAACTAAATGAGGTGCTCCTTTCCAAAATATACCAAAAGGGGTATAACGTGGAGGTGCCAACTGATACGCCCAAATTACACCTTTGAGAATACAATGAAGAAATATACTCGATAAGTGTAACACCCGACTGTTAGTCTATATTTCAAGGGGAAAGGAAATATAATAAAAGTTTGATTGTTGTTTGTTCATTAATAAATGAGAATGTTTATAAGATGTAACCAATTGGTAAATGAGACTAAGGTTGTGGTTCCAATGGAAAGTAATGCGATTGGGTATCAATTTAACTTATTTACATGCCTAGGTGCATTAAGCCAAGGGTCACGCGATTCTTGCCAAAAGTTTTCCAACCAAATCAGCAAATTTCATCCTAGGCTTTTCCAAGCCCTAGAATGTTTTATAAGAGAACACCCATGTAGCCTCAACTAGCTTTCCTATTCCTAGCTCAAGCTATTAGATGGATTTATTGACCCACATTGTTGCTATTAACTCTTTTCCTAACCTCTACTTTCTTTTCCAAGCAAAGTAATGGTATTAAGGCACAAGTAATGTTGTACACCATCACAAGACATTAATGCTTGAAGAGTTAATAGAAAACACCATTAGCATATAAATGTAGTATGAATATGAAACCCAATCACATAACTAACACATTGAATCCCACAACCTTAGCTGAAAGATTAGCTAATGATATTCATTAAAAGTAAATCAATCAAGTAAAATGTATTCATAAATCTTACAAAAGTGTTGGATAGAGAAGATGACAAACCCAAAAGAAATCTCTTAAATACTTCACCAACCAACAATAAATGAACTCCACAAGAGTCTATGCTAAAAACTGCAGAATAATGCAATCCAAAACCCTAGCAATCTATTTATAGCATGTCCAAAACGGGAATAATTTCCAGACAAAAATGCCCCGGTGCATAGGGTGCGAATGGCACATCGTGTCGCATGTTCAACCTGCAAGTCGCAGGTTTCGCCATATCAGCGCAGGTGTTGCATCTTCATTATCTGTTGAGCAGCATCCGCGACACCAGATGCGATTCGCATGTGCCACCTGCGACTCGCATGTGGTGTCGCATATGGTGTCACTTGTGGTGTCTTCTTTTATCATCTCTGTCAACAGGTGCTGCACCACTTGCGACTCGCATGTAGTACCTGCGATTCGCAGGTGGTGCCCTGGTTAAGTTCTGTTGGGTTTTTGCTTCATTTTGCTTCGTTTTGCTTCAAATTGCTTCAAGTTGCTTCTGATACATGTTATTCTACAAATTGACACAAAAACACGAGAAACGACATCAAAAGTACTTAGGGATTTACAAAAGACTAAGTAGTTGGCGTCAAATGAATCGTAATTTCACGACTCATCAACACCCCCAAACTTATACTTTTGCTTGTCCTCAAGCATTTAAAATAGAACTATAAGATATGCCAATTGCTAGGTACTACAGTGATGATCGTGATCAGTCAAAACATAATCATTCAAAATACGAGTTCCCCTCCCTCTTGTTGCGAGAAATGGTACCTTTCCTCAAAAGGAGAGCATTAACCAACTGGTGCACTTGATGACACAATGTTATTCTATCTTTAAAAGAATGACTTCAAATGAGGCGTCAAGAAGTAATCCTTTCGTTGAGCCTAGTAATCCACATGCCCTCACAATAAGACCAAAGAAAGTCCCACACACACATATTCACGAATATCACTTGGGACAAAAGACGAATAAGAGAGAAAAGAAAATGTACAAGTACAAAAATATGTGGTGCCATAAGCTTGCCTTTTAAGTATTTCTCCACTAATATAAACACACTTTGTTCAAAATCAATTAGGACTTGCGGGTCATAGTTAAGGTTCGGGGTTAAGGTAGGGTGAAATTTGGGTAAGAGTGACTTGACGTCTCCCTAAGCATTTTCGAATACGCTTCCTTCACCTAATCCGTTCCTTCTTCATCGTTTAAGCATTATCCGCCAATTCGTGCCTCCTAGTTCCAATATCATTATTTATTCTCTAGTTTCCCATTTATTTCTTACATCACAACCATTATTCACACCTTGGCGTTTTATATACAATTTATATGTAAATATACACACCTTTCTCTACACAAATATCTACATATACATATTTATTTATTTTTAGCTACCACCCCCAAACTTAAGCGCTTAGCCAATTGTAGCGTATTCCATTTGCTTAGGGAGATAGGATGCAAAAAGGTGGGTAAACAAGGGCAAAAGGAATGGGGCCTGTCATAATGTTGCAATGAAAGAAAAGAAAAACGAAGTTACGGCTCAAAAATGGGTTAACTAGGATATCAATGCAATGGGTAGGAATTTTTAGGTTTAGTGGCGGTCCAAAGAGAGCCTAATATCCTTTTTCAAACAAGTGTAGTTTAGTATTTCGCCTTGAGATACTTTTCGGGCAAGTTCTAGATCACAATTATGCACAAGACTAAGACAATAACCTTTCACACACATGGCACATGGATTACTTTGCTATCTTCTAACTACTTCTCAACCCATCATTCTAGGCTTGCAAAAATTTGTGTGTCACCAAATGAGTCATGTTAGTGTTGCTCCTCCCCTCTGAGTACATATGCAAGAATTTTGGGAGGGGTGTTGTCAAAATACGATGGAAAAACGAACCAAGAAAAATTTATAAACCGATCAACCATCACTATTATACTTGGCAATGACAACTACAAGTGCACAAACTTAAACATGAGCTATCTTAAAACAATAAAAACAAACATATGACCTATTTTACAACAATAAAAACAAACATATGCAGCGTGAGCTGTCCCACCCCCAACAGAAGGAATATGCAGAGTCCTCAATGCATCAAATGTAGTACAAGGGATGAATAACTCACGATGGACGCATCAGGCGTCCGATGGTGACTGGTCAGTAGAGAGGACCTCCAACGGAGGGACTATTAATGGGAGAGGTGTAGTATCACCCTCCGGCCCGGGTGTCAATATCTCAGGCCCCACAGACGGGGGAAAACGTGTGTCAGCTGGAGGAGCGGTGGATGAACTGGCCTCACCCGCCCTCGGGGGTCGAGAAGCCCCCCTGGATTCTCGCCTCTAGGGACTGCTGCATGTCTACATATGTGTCAATCTCATCCTCAGCGATACCAGCAGCCCGGGCGGAAGTACGTGCCTCCTCAACAGCTGGGTCAACCTCCAGCTCCTCGTCAAACTCTTCATCACTTTCTTCCTCCTCTTCTTCCTCAGTGTCTTCCTCCTCCACCCTTTTTCCTCTAGGCATGGCAGGCACTGTGGGCCCAGTGGAGAATAAGGAAGCACCAGATGGTAGAATGGGTGCACTGAGCTCAATATCGGGTACTTTCAATACTCGAATGTCCTCCTTGACCTTAGATAGGTCCGCCCGAATGGCAGGAAGGCCGCCTGCACTGCCCCCCTCAATCTGTTCCAACCGACGATCAATGTGGCGAACATGCTCCTTAATTTTGTCCTGCTCTTTCCGAATATCTGTGATCGCCTGAGTGTAAGGTGCCATGGCTGCCTCAATTGCCTCTTTCACAAAATTGGGAATCCTCTCAACCAGCCAATTAACTTTTGCATCTGCTGCCCGGAGCACTCGCATACCCTCGGTAGACACTCCACGAGCTGCTGTGGTGGATGGCGGAACCGTGTCAGTGGGAACTGTAGTGGAAGAACTGGGAGGGTCTGACCTCGGTGCTCGAGGGGCAATGCTGGGAGCTGTCTCCTTCTCATCGGTGGCCAAGTCTTCGGGCTCAAGAATATGAGTATCAAGTATTGTTCCCGAAGCTCTGGGCTCTGTGCTCACCCGCTTTCGCTTCCTAGTCCCCGGTTCTAATTTGGTGTAATCAATCATTTGATCAGCCGGTAAATTCCTGTCCACCCGAGGAATATCACGAACCTCTTTCCGGCGGCATAATGTAGTGGTCAAACAAGGAAAAGGGAGCGATGTGTTCTTCTGAGTGGATCTATTCTTGATCTCGTCTCGGATAATTACCCCCACGTCGACAAGGTACCCGGACATGAGTGATGCAATGAGAATACACTTTGTAATGGGTATGTCAGTGTTGTGCTTGGAAGGGATCACCCGCGATGATACTAGGGATAGCCAAAACTTGGCTTCGCGGTTGAAAGTGTTCTTCTCAATCGGGACAGATGGATCCAGCCATGGTGGAGTCCCTGAGGCGATCACTGAAGCAACCCAGTGTTGATGTTCCTCCGGGTTTTCCATCTTCAAATCATATTCCGAACTCACCGGAGGCCAACCTTCAACAGGGTCTGTTTTGCTGCGTTACTCATATAGTATAGATGTTATGGTGTCTGCAGCACAATCAATCTCCTTCCCCCGAACCGGAACCCAACAGAGGTGCTCCATGTTTTTATTTGGTGTGCGGCGCGTCCTCTTTGCATTCAATGTGGCCGCATAAGCTGCATAGAATTCCATTACCAGGGCCGGGCAGTATTCAGCAGGCTGCATGAAATAGGTCCATCTCAAGGCCTCAAGCTTGCGAATGATGCCCGGGCATTGATCTTGCAGCCCCTGTAGAGTGACTCTCTTTTCTACAATGAGGCCCCGGACTGGATTCCCATCAGGTTTAATTGTGTTCCAAGACTTATACAGTTCCCTGGATCCAGGCACGGTGAACCGTTGCTCCATTGCCTCCCTTCGTTGACCTCTGGATACGGCATCCTCGGGCTCAGGAGAGGAAGCCCTATGTGTCCCCTCTTCAGACTGGGGGACGGGATCAGCCGGTGCCTTTTCAGTTCTTCTAGAGGTGGAGGTTTGTCGTGTTGCTCGTCTTCCCCCACTTTGAGGTTGATTTGATCGAACCATCCTGCACACATACAAAAAATATACCCATTATTTATGATGTTCGTTTAGCAACAATAAAGAGGTATATAAAAGAAAAACAAAAACAAAACATTGAAGGGTGGCACCACCTGCGAAACATAACATGCGAGTCGCATGTGTGACATGCGACTCGCAGGTAGTGTCGCGGATGATGTTTGCACACTTGTTATTCACTGGCAACACTTGCTGCAGTAGGTACGATTCGCATGTCAAACATGCGAATCGCGGATGATGCTCGCAGGTGAGACACTTGATCAGATTTGTTTTTTGTTTTTTTACACAACACAAATGAACACACAGTAGAACATATTTACGTAACTTTCTCCTTTAAGCGCGTTGTCACCCCGTCAATCATTGGAAAAATCTATTCAACTACCCGCACCTATGTTCGATGGTTGTCCCTCACAAAGGACAATGACACTTCGTAACTCAGAAGGCATCACGGGTCCTATTTTACAGGTAATGTGCCATGGGTACTCAAGAATTCCCCATATTGGCGAATGATCCTATTTGCACAACATTTAAACACTCACACAGTCTTTTAGGCATTTCGTCAAACACGTGGCGAGCGTGGGTCAACTATTAGTTCTTACAACAAATGGATGCCTCAGAATTACCTAGTCGCCATCTAATTTAGCGTCAGCAACCACTTCCTAGAAGGACTACACAAGCATGGGTACTCAAGACTTCCCCATTTTCCATTAATTTCCAACAACCCACACAGTACATAAGGGAAACCTAGTCAACTAACTAATTACATCAAGTGTTAAGGCATGATAATACATGGGATTGAGCAGTTCGTAAGTTCCACATAATGTAAAGAAAAGCGAAGTTGACATACCTTGAGAATTAATGGAAGTTGGAAACCTGGAAAACTTTTTCAGGGTAAAAGGAATGGGATGACTATTTAAGATTTGGTGATGTGAAGTAGAGTGATTGGAGTGAAATGGAATTATGGGATGATGTAGGAGAGAAGAGGGAGAAGGGGGGAGAGGGAAACTGAAGGTCGTAACTGATGTTATTCATCAGTTACGATTCCTTTATTTAAAATTGAACCGATTCGAGTCGGGTCGGGCAACCCGCGAATTTTACTTACCTGCACAACATGCGACTCGCGGATGATGTCGCATGTCTAACATGCGAGTCGCATGTTGTGCCATTCCATCGCAGATGCTGACAGAGAGTTTGGCTCTCATGAACTTGGTTTTGGCATCACCCGCGATTCGCAGGTGAATTCACGGACATGACATGTGAATCGCAGGTGATGTCTCATGTCATGCTAATTGGCATTTTTCAAACTCTTCTTCTTTGTACACACATTTTATTCCTACACACTTGGACACACATAAAAAACATCACAAAAGTAAAAATAACAATACATGAAAATAAAACTTGGGTTGCCTCCTAAAAAGCGCTTGATTTTACGTCGCGGTACGAAGTTGATACCTGTTCAGCCCTTTCATGGCTCATTGAGGAGGAAGACCTCAATAATCTTTGCTTCATTCTGAGATCCCCAGTAATGTTTCACCCTTTTCCCATTCACTTTGATTTTATTACCACTTGGGCAAACAAGTTCAATTGCTCCGGATGAGAACACTTGTGTGATTTTAAACGGGCCAGACCATTTGGATTTCAACTTTCCGGGAAACAACCGGAGCCTGGAGTTGAACAACAATACGCGATCCCCGATGCTGAACTCTCTTTGCAAGATCTTCTTGTCATGGAAGTGTTTCATGCGGGCCTTGTAGAGTGCAGAACTCGCATATGCTTTTAGTCGAAATTCATCGAACTCGTTAATCTGCTCCAACCTCAAGTTTAAGGCGTCACCCCACTCTAGATTCAACTTTTTCAAGGCCCACAACGCCTTATGTTCGAGTTCCACCGGAAGATGACAAGCTTTTCCAAATACCAATTGATATGGAGACATGCCAATTGGGGTCTTGTAGGCTGTTCGGTATGCCCATAGAGCATCATCCAATTTCTTCGACCAATCAGTCCGGTTAGCATTCACTGTTTTGGAAAGTATGCTCTTGATCTGTCTATTTGAAACCTCAACTTGGCCACTTGTTTGGGGATGATACGGGGTGGCAACTTTATGCTTGACCCCATACTTCTCAAGAAGAGTATTGAATAATCGATTGCAGAAATGAGAGCCCCCGTCACTAATGATTGCCCTCGGAGTTCCGAACCTTGAGAAGATAACTCTTTTTAAAAATGCAGTGACGCTTCTTCCTTCATTGTTGGGGAGCGCTACGTCTTCCACCCATTTGGACACGTAGTCTACTGCCACAAGAATGTACTTGTTGTTGTAGGAGCTTACAAATGGACCCATAAAATCAATGCCCCATACATCGAACAATTCAACTTCGAGAATTGGTGTCATTGGTAGCTCATGCCTTCTTGATATGCTCCCATGCCTTTGACATTGATTACAAGCTTTTACAAAGTCATGAGCATCTTGATGAATTGTCGGCCAATAAAAACCACTTTGAAAAACCTTGGTTGCCGTTCTTGAGCTACTATGATGTCCACCAACCGGTGATGAGTGACAGGCTTCGATGATGGGCATCATTTCGACTTCGGGTATGCACCTCCTTATGATGTTGTCGGCGCAAACCCTGAATAGATATGGCTCGTCCCAATAAAATTTCCGGGCATCACTCAAAAACTTCTTCTTTTGGTGGAAGTTCAAATCTACCGGCATAATGTCACTTGCATGGAAGTTAGCAAAATCGGCATACCATGGGATCATGTCATGCGACCCTGCCATTACTTGTTCATCCGGAAATGACTCATTGATTTTTTCCTCATTTAGACAAAAGCAGATGGAATCCGGAGCCTAAAAGGCACCAAAACGCTCAAAATAAACCAAATGGGGTGCTCCTTTCCACAATATACCAAAAGGGGTATAACGTGGAGGGGCCAACGTTATACCCCCCAAAAAAATTTACCCTATCAGACAAAAAAAAAATTACATTGGTAAAACGTTGGCCAGCCAACGTTTTACAAAAATCAATTCTTGTAAGCCAAAGTCTTACAACAATCAATTTTTGTAAAACGTTGGCTGGCCAACGTCATACAAGAATTGATTTTTGTTATGCCAGCCAACGTTTTACAAAAATTGATTTTTGTAAAACGTTGGCGAGTCCAGAACCAAAATACCTCCAAAAAGGATTGGTTGAAGCAAATTACCAAAATAAAAAAAACTGTGACAAAAGTACCTTTAACGTAGTAAAATACTGCATTATAGGACCCAATAAAAAAAATTCTATAACGCAAATACTGTGTTATACAGCCAGTAAAAAAATAAAAAATTGGTCAACTTTTTTTTTTTTTTTTTTTTTGCAACACTTAGTGGTTTTTTCAATAATTTGACCAACGATTAGTCGTGTGTCAAGGCTCTGAATCGCTAATATTTTATACAGAACCTAATATTTTTTTCGGCGTACAATAATATAGGTTCAATACATCAAGGATACATAAACATTCGAATCGTCAGTTTAGGGGCTGAAAAGGTTCCCGAATTAAGTTTTGTTTGAAAACTTTAGGTTTAAGTGTTCTATTTTTATAAGGTTATTTTAGTCAACTTTATATGGAGAGAAAATTAGTCAACTTTATTGTGGAAAATTGAAACCACAAAAGTAAAATTGACATTCACAAATACATTGCCCCGCGATTTTTACAATGAAACCTATTGTGTATCATCATATTATAAGTAAAGAAAACTAAAAACTTCACTTTAATTTTGGGAAAAATTGAAATTGAATAGGATAATAGGTTAAAAAAAAAAGTCGGATTTTTTTTCCCTTTTATTTTCTTAATCTTTTTTTTTTCCCTTTTATTTTCATAATCTTTTTCTTTTCTTTTCTTTTCTCTCCCATTTACCGTTATATTTTTAGTTTAAGCTAAGCTTATACACTGTAATATTTTACCCTATCAAATTATTCAAGTGATAAAAAATATTTAAACGGATAGATTACATTACTTTATGCCAAATGCATCTTCTCTCATTTCTTCTCTTCTTTTCTTTCTCGTTCCTTTCAACATTGATTAGTTTTTATCTTTCTCCTAACATTTCTTTTCTAATTTTGTCTTTTCATTTTTTTTTGTAATTTCTTTCTTGGGTTTTTTCCTCATTTAGACAAATGCAGATGGATTCCGAAGCCTAAAGGGCACTAAAACACACAGAATAAACCAAATGAGGTGCTCCTTTCCACAATATACCAAAAGGGGTATAACGTGGAGGTGCCAACGGTATACCCCCAAAACAATTCACCCTTCAGAACCAAAAAAAAAAAAAAATCATTGGTAAAACGTTGGCTAGCCAATGTTTTACAAAAATCAATTCTTGTTATCCAACGTCTTAGAACAATCAATTTTTTTAAAATGTTGGCTGGCCAACGTCTTACAAGAATCAATTTTTGTTACGCCAGCCAACGTTTTAAAAAAATTGATTTTTGTAAAACGTTGGCGAGTCCAGAACCAAAATACACCTAAAAAAGTGGGGTTGCACTAAAATACCCCCCCAAAAAAAACTGTGAAAAACGTACCTTTAACGCAGTAAAATACTGCATTATAGGACCCAATACAAAAAATCAATAACGCAAATACTGCATTATAGAACCAGGCAGGCCGACGTTTTACAAAAACCAATTCTTGTAAGCCAACGTCTTACAAGAATTGATTTTTGTAACGCCAGCCAATGTTTTAGAAAAAATGATTTTTGTAAAACGTTAGCGAGTCCAAAACCAAAATACCCCTAAAAGTGTGGGGTTGAACCAAAATAGCCAAAAAAAAAAAAAAACCTGTGACAAAAGTACCTTTAACGCAGTATTTGACTTAACAGTAACGGCGCGGTTAAGTCCTTTAACGCAGTAAAATACTGCATTATAGGACCCAATAAAAAAAATCAATAACGCAAATACTGCGTTATAGAACCAGTAAAAGAAAAAGATTAGGTCAACTTTTCTTTTTGCAACACTTAATGGTTTTTTCAATACTTTGATCAACGATTAGTCGTGTGTCAAGACTCCAAAACATCAATATTTTATATAGAACTTGATATTGTTTTGCAACAGACAGTAATGTAGGTTCAATACATGAAGGATACCTAAACGTTCGGATCGTCATTTTAGGGGTTGATAAGGCGTCCGAAGTAAGTTTTGTTCGAAAACTTTAGGTTTAAGTTTCTTTTTTATAAGGTTATTTTAGTCAACTTTATTTGTCGAGAAAATTAGTCAGTTTTATTTTGAAATATTGAAACCACAAAAGTAAAATTGACATTCACACCTACATTGCACCCGGATTTTTACATTGAAACCTATTGCATATCATCATATTATACGTAAAGAAAACAAAAAACTTCACAATAGTTTGGGGGAAAATTGAAATTGAATTGGATAACAGGTGTTTTTTTTAAAATCGTATATTTTTTCCCTTTTATTTTCTTAATCTTTATTTTTTTCACTTTTATTTTCTTAATCTCTTCTTTTCTTTTCTCTCCCCTTACCGTTAATTTTTTAGTTTAAGCTAAGCTTGTACACTGTAATATTTTACACTATCAAATTATTCTAGTGATAAAAATATTTAAACGGATAGAATATATTACTTTATGCACATGCATCTTCTCTCATTTCTTCTCTTCATTTTCTTTCTTGTTCCTTTTAACATTAATTAGTTTTTATTTTATTCTGTAGAAAAGAAATATCTTCTCCTAACATTTCTTTTCTAATTTTGTCTTGTCATTTTTTTTTTTGTAATTTCTTTCTTGGGTTTTTTCCTCATTTAGACAAATGCAAATGGAGTCCGGAGCCTAAAGGACACTAAAACACTCAAAATAAACCAAATGAGGTGCTCCTTTCCACAATATACCAAAAGGGGTATAACGTGGAGGTGCCAACGGTATACCTCACAAAAAATTTCACCCTTCAGAACAAAAAAAAAAAAAAAAAAAAAAAATTCATTGGTAAAATGTTGGCTGGACAACATTTTACAAAAATCAATTCTTGTAATCCAACGTCTTACTACAATCAATTTTTTTAAAATGTTGGCTGGCCAACGTCTTATAAGAATCAATTTTTGTTACGCCAGCCAACGTTTTACAAAAATTGATTTTTTTAAACGTTGGCGTGTCCAGAACCAAAATACCCCTAAAAAAGTGTGGTTGAACCAAAATACCCTAAAAAAACTATGACAGAAGTACCTTTAACACAGTAAAATACTGCGTTAAAGGGTTTAACCATAACAACACGGATAAGTCCTTTAACGCAGTAAAATACTGCATTATAGGACCCAATAAAAAAAACTTCTATAACGCAAATATTGCGTTATACAACCAGTAAAAATAAAAAATTGGTCAACTTTTCTTTTTGCAACACTTAGTAGTTTTTTCAATACTTTGACCAACGATAATCGAGTGTCAAGACTCCGAAACGTCAATCTTTTATATAGAACCTCATATTTTTTACGGCGTACAATAATATAGGTTCAATACATCAAGGATACGTAAATGTTCGGATCGTCATTTTAGGGGATGAAAAGGTACCCGAAGTAAGTTTTGTTTGAAAACTTTAGGTTTAAGTGTTCTATTTTTATAAGGTTATTTTAGTCAATTTTATATGGTGAGAAAATTAGTCAGCTTTATTTTGAAAAATTGAAACCACAAAAGTAAAATTTTCATTCACAGCTACGTTGCCTCGGGATTTTTACATTCAAATCTAATGCGTATCATCATATTATAAGTAAAGAAAACTAAAAACTTCACGGCAGTTTGGGGGAAAATTTAAATTGAATTGGATAACAGGTTTTTTAAAAAAATCGGATATTTTTTTCCGTTTATTTTCTTAATCTTTATTTTTTTCCCTTTATTGTCTTAATCTTTTTTCTATTCTTTTCTTTTCTCTCCCCTTTACCGTTAATTTTTTAGTTTAAGCTAAGCTTCTACACTGAAATATTTTACACTATCAAATTATTCAAGTGATAAAAAATATTTAAACTGATAGAATATATTACTTTATGCACATGCATCTTCTCTCATTTCTGCTCTTCATTTTCTTTCTTGTTCCTTTCAACATTAATTAGTTTTTATCTTATTCTGTAGACAAGAAATATCTTCTCCTAACATTTCTTTTCTAATTTTGTCTTTTCTTTCTTTTAAGCCAACAATTTTTTCTTTTTTACTGGTTCACACTATCAAACTATTCAACTGATATAAAATATTTAAACGGATAGAATATATTACTTTGTGCCACATGCATCTTCTCTTCTTTTCTTTCTTGTTCCTTTCAACATTGATTAGTTTTTATCTTATTCTGTAGAAAAGAAATATCTTCTCCTAACATTTCTTTTTCTAATTTTGTCTTGTCATTTTTTTTTTTTGTCTTTTCTTTCTTGGGTTTTTTTTCCTCATTTAGACAAATGTAGATGGAGTCCGGAGGCTAAAGGGCACTAAAACGCTCAAAATAAACCAAACATGGAGTGCTCCTTTCCACAATATACCAAAAGAGGTATAACGTGGAAGGGCCAACGTTATACCCCCAAAAAAAAATTCACCCCGTCAAACTAAAAAATAAATTACATTGGTAAAATGTTGGTCGGCCAACGTTTTACATAAATCAATTCTTGTAAGCCAATGTCTTATAACAATCAACTTTTGTGAAACGTTGGCAGGCCAACGTCACACAAGAATTGATTTTTGTCACGCCAGCCAACATTTTACAAAAATTTATTTTTGTAAAACGTTGGCGAGAGCAGAACCAAAATAACCCTAAAAAGGTGGGGTTGAACCAAAATACCTAAAAAAAAAAAACTGTGAAAAAAGTACCTTTCATGCAGTAAAATACTGCGTTGAAGGACTTGACCGTAACGACGCAGTTAAGTCCTTTAACACAGTAAAAATAATGACCGCAACACTTAGTGTTTTTTTCAATACTTCGATCAACGATTAATCGTGTGTCAAGATTTCGAAACGTCAATATTTTATATAGAACCTAATATTTTTTTCTGCGTACAATAATATAAGTTCAATACATCAAGGATAGGTAAACGTTCGGATCATCATTTTAGGGGTTGAAAAGGTGTCTGCAATAAGTTTTGTTTGAACACTTTAGGTTTAAGTGTTCTATTTTTATAAGGTTATTTTAGTCAAATTTATATGTCGAGAAAATTAGTCAGCTTTATTTTGGAAAATTAAAACCACAAAAGTAAAATTGACATTCTCAGCTACATTGCCCTCGAAATTTTACATTGAAACCTATTGCGTATCATCATATTATAAGTAAAGAAAACTAAAAACTTCACGGCAATTTGGAGAAAAATTGAAATTAAATAGGATAACAGGTGGTATTTTTTTTAAAATCGGATATTTTTTTCCCTTTTATTTTCTTAATCTTTTTCTTTTCTTTTCTGTTCTCTTCCTTTTACCGTTAATTTTTTAGTTTAAGCTAAGCTTATACACTGTAATATTTTAAACAATCAAATTATCCAAGTGATATAGAATATTTAAACGGATATAATATAGTACTTTATGCCACATGCAGCTTCTCTCATGTCTTCTCTTCTTTTCTTTCTTGTTCCTTTCAACATTGATTAGTTTTTATCTTATTCTGTAGAAAAGAAATATCTTCTCCTAACATTTCCTTTCTAATTTTGTCTTGTCATTTATTTTTTTATTTTTTTTCCTTTTCTTTCATGGGTTGTTTTCCTCATTTAGACAAATGCAGATGGAGTCCGGAGCCTAAAGGGCACTAAAACGCTCAAAGTAAACCAAATGGGAAAAACAAACATATGGGGTGCATAATTTCTCAATATACCAAAAGAGTTATAGCGTGGTGGGGCCAACGTTATACCCCAAAAAAATTTCACCCTGTCAGACTTAAAAAAAAATACATTAGTAAAACGTTGGCTGGCCAACGTTTTAAAAAAATCAATTCTTGGAACCCAACGTCTTCCAACAATCAATTTTTGCAAAACGTTGGCTAGCCAACATCTTGCAACAATTGATTTTTGTTACTCCAGCCAAGGTTTTGCAAAAATTGATTTTTGTAAAACGTTGGTGAGTCCAGAAATAAAATACCCCTAAAAAAGTGGGGCTGAACCAAAATACCAAAAAAAAAAAAAACTGTAACAAAAGTATCTTTAACGCAGTGAAATACTGCATTATAGGACCCAATAAAAATAAATCTATAACGCAAATACTGCGTTATAGAACCAGTTTAAAAAAAATTGGTCAACTTTTTTTTTTCCAACACTTAGTGTTTTTTTCAATACTTTTACCAACGATTAGTCGTGCGTCAAGATTCCGAAACGTCAATAATATATATAGAACCTGATATTTTTTTCTACGTACAATAATATAGGTTCAATAAGTAAAGAAAACTAAAAACTTCACGGCAATTTGGAGAAAAATTAAAATTGAATAGGATAACAGGTTGTATTTTTTTTTGAAAATCGGATATTTTTTTCCCTTTTATTTTCTTAATCTTTTTCTTTTCTTTTCTTTTCTCTTCTCTCCCTTTTACCGTTAATTTTTTAGTTTAAGCTAAGCTTATACACTGTAATATTTTAAACTATCAAATTATTCAAGTGATATAAAATATTTAAACGGATAGAATATAGTACTTTATGCCACATGCATCTTGTCTCATTTCTTCTCTTTTTTTCTTTCTTGTTCCTTTCAAAATTGATTAGTTTTTATCTTATTCTGTAGAAGAGAAATATCTTCTCCTAACATTTCCTTTCTAATTTTGTCTTGTCATTTTATTTTTATTTTTTTTGCCTTTTCTTTCTTTGGTTTTTTTCCTCATTTAGACAAATCCAGATGGAGTCCGGAGCCTAAAGGGCACTAAAACGCTCAAAATAAACCAAAAATGGAGTGCTCCTTTCCACAATATACCAAAAGGGGTATAACGTGGAGGGGTCAACGTTATACCCCCAAAAAATTCACCCTGTCAGACTAAAGAAAAAAAAATTGCATTGGTAAAATATTGGCTGGCCAACGTTTTACAAAAAACAATTCTTGGAAGCCAACGCCTTACAAGAATCAATTTTTGTTACTCCAGAAACGTTTTACAAAAATTAAAACGTTGGCGAGTCCACAACCAAAATACCCCTAAAAAGGTGGGGTTGAACGAAAATACCCAAAAAAAAAAAAAAAACTGTGTGCATTGAAACCTATTGCGATTAGTCGTGCGTCAAGATTCCGAAACGTCAATATTTTATATAGAACCTGATATTTTTTTCTGCGTACAATAATATAGGTTCAATACATCAAGGATAGGTAAACGTTCGGATCATCATTTTAGGGGTTGAAAAGGTGCCCGCAGTAAGTTTTGTTTGAAAACTTTAGGTTTAAGTGTCCTATTTTTATAAGGTTATTTTATTCAAATTTATATGTCGAGAAAATTAGTCAACTTTATTTTGAAAATTAAAACCACAAAAGTAAAATTGACATTCACAGCTACATTGCCCTCGAAATTTTACATTGAAACCTATTGCATATCATCATATTATAAGTAAAGAAAACTAAAAACTTCACGGAAATTTGGAGAAAATTTAAAATTGAATAGGATAACAGGTTGTATTTTTTTCAAAATCGGATATTATTTTCCCTTTTATTTTCTTAATCTTTTTCTTTTCTTTTCTTTTCTCTCCCTTTTACCGTTAATTTTTTAGTTTAAGCTAAGCTTATACACTGTAATATTTTAAACTATCAAATTATTCAAGTGATATAAAATATTTAAACCGATAGAATATAGTACTTTATGCCACATGCATCTTCTCTCATTTCTTTTCTTCTTTTCTTTCTTGTTCCTTTCAAAATTGATTAGTTTTTATCTTATTCTGTAGAAGAGAAATATCTTCTCCTAACATTTCCTTTCTAATTTTGTCTTGTCATTTTATTTTTATTTTTTTTGCCTTTTCTTTCTTGGGTTGTTTTCCTCATTTAGACAAATCCAGATGGAGTCCGGAGCCTAAAGGGCACTAAAACGCTGAAAATAAACCAAAAATGGAGTTCTCCTTTCCACAATATACCAAAAGGGGTATAACGTGGAGGGGTCAACGTTATACCAAAAAACAATTCACCCTGTCAGACTAAAGAAAAAAAAATTGCATTGGTAAAATATTGACTGGCCAACGTTTTACAAAAATCAATTCTTGGAAGCCAACGTCTTACAAGAATCAATTTTTGTTACTCCAGAAACTTTTTACAAAAATTAATTTTTGCAAAACGTTGGCGAGTCCACAACCAAAATACCCCTAAAAAGGTGGGGTTGAACCAAAATACCCCAAAAAAAAAACTGTGACAAAAGTATCTTTAACGCAGTAAAATACTGCATTATAGGACCCAATAACAAAAAATCTATAATGCAAAAATGGCGTTATAGAACAAGTAAAAAAAATAAAAATTGGTCAACTTTTTTTTTTTTTGCAACACTTAGTGTTTCTTTAATACTTTGACCTACGATTAGTTATGTGTCAAGACTCCAAAACGTCAATATTTTATATAAAACCTGATATTTTTTTTTTGCGTACAATAATGCAGGTTCAATACATCAGGGATACGTAAACGTTCGGATAGTCATATTAGGAGTTTAAAAGGTGCCCGAAGTAAGTTTTGTTTGAAAACTTTAGGTTTAGTTTTCTATTTTTATAAGGTTATATTAGTCAACTTTATATGTCGAAAAAATTAGTCAGCTTTATTTTGGGAAATTGAAACCACAAAAGTAAAATTGACATTCACAACTACGTTGCCCCCGGAATTTTACATTGAAACCTATTGCGTATCATCTTATTATAAGTAAAGAAAACTAAAAATATCGCGGTAATTTGGGGGAAAATTGAAATTGAATAGGATAATAGGTGAATTTTTAAAAATGAGATATTTTTTCCCTTTTATTTTCTTGATCTTTTTCTTTTCTTTTCTTTTCTATCCCTTTTACCGTTAATTTTTTAGTTTAAGCTAAGCTTATACACTGTAATATTTCACACTATCAAATTATACAACAGATATAAAATATTTGAACAGATAGAATATTTTACTTTATGCCACATGCATCTTCTCTCATTTCTTCTCTTCTTTTCTTTCTTGTTCCTTTCAACATTGATTAGTTTTTATCTTATTCTGTAGAAAAGAAATATCTTCTCCTAACATTTCTTTTCTAATTTTGTCTTGTCATTTTTTTTTTGACTTTTCTTTCTTGGGTTTTTTCTTCATTTAGACAAATGTAGATGGAGTCCGGAGCCGAAAGGGCACTAAAACGCTAAAACAAAACCAAATGGGGAAAAAAAACCAAATGGGGTGCTCACTTCCACAATATACCAAAAGGGCTATAACGTGGTGGGGCCAACGTTATGCCCCAAAACAATTTCACCCTGTCAGACTAAAAAAAAAAAATTACATTGGTAAAACGTTGGCTAGCCAACGTTTTACAAAAATCAATTCTTGGAAGCCAACGTCTTACAACAATCAATTTTTGTAAAACGTTGGCTGGCCAACATCTTACAAGAATTGATTTTTGTTACTCCAGCCAACGTTTTACAAAAATTGATTTTTGTAAAACGTTGGTGAGTCCAGAACCAAAATACCCCTAAAAAAGTGGGGTTGAACCAAAACACCAAAAAAAAAAAAAATTGTGACAAAAGTATCTTTAATGCAGTGAAATACTGCATTATAGGACCCAATAAAAAAAAATCTATAACGCAAATACTGCGTTATAGAACCAGTAAAAAAAAATAATTGGTCAACTTTTTTTTTGTTACACTTAGTGTTTTTTTCAATACTTTGACCAACGATTAGTCGTGTGTCAAGACTCCGCAACGTCAATATTTTATATAGAACCTGATATTTTTTTCTACGTACATTAATATAGGTTCAATACATCAAAGATAGGTAAACGTTCGGATCATCATTTTAGGGGTTGAAAAGGTGCCCATAGTAAGTTTTGTTTGAAAACTTTAGGTTTAAGTGTTCTATTTTTATAAGGTTATTTTAGTTAAATTTATATGTCGAGAAACTTAGTCAGCTTTATTTTAGAAAATTGAAACCACAAAAGTAAAATTAACATTCACAGCTACATTGCCCTCGAAATTTTACATTGAAACCTATTGCGTATCATCATATTATAAGTAAAGAAAACTAAAAATTTCACGGCAATTTGGGGAAAAGTTGAACTTGAATAGGATAACAGGTGATATTTGTTTTTTTAAATCGGTTTTTTTCCCTTTTATTTTCTTAATCTTTTTATTTTATTTTCTTTTCTTAATCTTTTTCTTTTCTTTTCTTTTCTCTCCCTTTTACCATTAATTTTTTAGTTTAAGCTAAGCTTATACACTATAAGAGTTTTCGGGTGAAGAAGTTGACGTAGTAGCCAATTTTGTTCCGACCAAGAAATGCGAACTTGAGAAAATACGGGTTAGGAGAATTGGTGGAAAATATTATGAGGGCAGAAGGAATTTAGGATGTCGGGAAGCAAAGATTGACGGAGTATTGAGAGGTGTTAATGATTTGAAAAGATGTTGGATGAGATGTCATTTGTATCCTTGCGGGTCGAAGACAGATGACGACAGTGTTTGAGAATGGACCGTATGTTTATACCCTTCTAATTATAAATGTGGTGCACGACACACCCATAAGTAGGACATTACTAGACACAATATAAATTCTCCAAAATGCCCCAGTGTTGAGTTATGGAGACATTGGAATATAGAAAAGGATACGAGATTGTGAAAAGAGTTGATTGAATAGAGTCTTAGCGGTGTATATAAAAGA
The DNA here is from genome assembly GCF_019175385.1 of Lycium barbarum. Taxonomy (NCBI): domain Eukaryota; kingdom Viridiplantae; phylum Streptophyta; class Magnoliopsida; order Solanales; family Solanaceae; genus Lycium; species Lycium barbarum. The sequence goes on along the minus strand of NC_083346.1, from coordinate 113,965,390 downwards.
AATTTTTTGGATAACCTACGTATCACATGTTTGTGGACGTAGGCGGAGTCGAGTTCGAGAGTAGATTCGTGACCTTTGCTTATGAGTTTGATATTCCTCTTCAGCGTATTTGCCCCAGTTCACTGCGTAAGATAAAGTTCCACGTTGCGCTGTGTCTCTGTGTGGAGATTGCACTTTCTGTCAAAACTGAAATTCGTGTCAAAATCAGTAATAAAGTCTGGGATAAAGTTGAAGGTGTAAAACTTATAAAGAATGTAAAGATAATAATAAATATGAGTGCGAGTGAAGATGAAGCCATGTGGCTTATAATGAGGCCATGTGGCCAAATGTCGTCTCTGGTTGTTTTCAAGGACTTGAGTGAATGTGTGATGTGTACGCCAAGGATGTAATAATATCTCTAGTTGCCGTTTGAAGATGATAGTGATAAGTCCTCCGACTGTCTTCCGGGACTCGATGATAAATGATGTCTGCGGAATTTAAGGTAAAGTCGTTAAAGTCGGTAAAGTAGTGGTAAAGTAAAGCAATAAAGTAGAGAGTAAAGTAAAAGTGTAGCCGTTTGGCTTATGCAGATGAGGCCGTATAGCCATGTGATGTCTCCGGTTGTTTTCGGGACTCGATGATATGATATCTCCAGTTGTCTTCGGAGATTTGATGAAGATTCCCGTAAAGTCCGGGGTAAAGTCGTAAAGTGGATGATGTCTCCGGTTGTCTTCGGAGGCTTCAATGATAATTCCTGTAAAGTTCAGGGTAAATTCGTTAGAGTTGGTAAAGTGAATGATAAAGTAGGGAGTAAAGTCATAGTGTAGCCGTCTGGCTTATGCATATGAGGCTGTATAGCCGAAAGATGCCCCCGGTTGTCTTCGGAGACTTAATGATGATCCCTGCAAAGTTCAGGATAAAGTCATTAAAGATGGTAAAGTAAATGATAAAGTAATTGGTAAAGTAAAGTGATGGTGTAGCTGTTTGGCTAATGCGGAAGAGGCTGAATAGTCAAATGATGCCTCCGGTTATCTTCGGAGATTTAATGTTGATTCCTGTAAAGTTCAGGGTAAAGTGGTTAAAGTAGGAAAAGTGAAATGATAAAAATAATTGATAAAGTATGGAGTAAAGTGATAGCATAGTCGTTTGGCTGATGATGTTGACGGTATCGTGACAGGCCAAACTAATGACACGTAATCCTGATTTAATTCGTCTTCAATCTTGATAACCTACAAAACAGGTATATTTGTTAATAAAGTCATAAAGTTATTGTGATAAAAATAAAATTAAAGATGAAGTTGGAAATAAAGCCGTTTGGCTTTTGAGACGAGGCCATAATGAGCCAAATGATGCTTTTTGGCCCTGATTGATAGACTTGACTGTTGATCTCGCGGTTTTAGGTTCCTGCACTCAAAGAAAAATTCTTAGTTTTGGAGGGGGAAGTTGATTCGTGTTGACTCGAAGCTTGACGTTGTTGGTGCTCCATTCGTCTTATTTGTTTGGATCTTGTGATCTCCGTTCAAGCCTCGGTAGATGAACAGTAGTGAAACAATTGAAAGAAAGTATTTCATTTGAAAGGTATATATGTAAGTATATGTATAAGGAAAGATATGTACGTGTAAGTATATGTATATAAGGAAAGATATATGTGGAATTATATGTGTGTAAGTTGTAAAATATTTCTGCCAACTTCAGATTGTGACACTTCTAAAGTAATTGGTCTATAATACTTCCTGTCTGGTAGCCTTAATCTTGTCGATGTCCAACCGTTCTTTTGTCTATATCTTTTCAAAATATGCCCCAGTTTTGGGCTCTGAAAGGTATGCTAAATTTATGTTGTGGTGTGACCGAACCTTATATAGGTTGCCTACGTATCCCTCCAAAGGAATCAGGTCAGAACGTAGTTCGTGAGGTATATAGAAATGGTTTGAAATTTTTTGATAAAAGGACCGAACCCGATGTGGATTGCCTACGTATCCCACCAAGGAATCAGGTCAGCGTAGTTCTGTTGTGTAAATGGTAAAAGGTTTGTTGGATTTCTACCTAAATATGATTGACCTGTATGTTGATAGTCTACGAATCCCGTCGAAGGAATCAAGTCATGTGTAATTCTCCTTACATAAGGATTTTTGGATTTTCTGTTATAGTGCAACCGAACCCTATGTGAGCTGCCTACGTATCCCACCACGGGAATCAGGTCAGCGTAGTTCGTACCGATTGTAAAAGGAAAGGTTACAAACTAGGCTATCTAGCCTAATGTCGTCCTTGATTTCTTCTTGACTTATAGCTTTCATGCTTGTGTCATTGTCTATCGGATATTTCAATTTCTTCCGAGTGGGGTCTTGTCTTGTCCTCTAATTTCTTTATCACTCTCTCACGATGTATGTTGTCTTCATCTTATGTCACAATCATAGAGTTGGCAGATTTGATAAATAAAGTACAAAATAGCAATAATAGACGTTTAAGGAAAATCAGAAATGTATTCATAGATTTTGCAATTAAGCTTCCAAAAGGTGAAGCAAAGCAAACAAAAGTTTTGGGCATGATTCAAGCCTCAATTAAAAAAACAAGTTCACTACATGTTCAAACTACCAAGACTCCCGACAAATCAGGGACGGAGTGCAAGTCCAATTCTTCAGAGTCTCTCCTAGTTCGGCACCCCGTATGGTCGATGTCTTGGTATTGTGAGTAGTTATAGTAGTAATCTTCAAGTGTGTTTGTCTTTGGATTGTTCCCACGGGAGAGACAAAAGTTGATGACATGCCCCTTTCCACCCTTCCAATTGACGCACTGGCTTCTTTCAAATCTTGGCATCTTCGTGAGCAGGTAAAGGGTTGTTGACCACATTGGGCAGAGCTCCAGTGAGCCGGATCGCTCCTTCCTTGATCAAGGCTTCTATTTTGTTTTTAAGCCCATAGCAATCCTCAGTGTCGTGCCCAGCAACTCCAGAATGGTATGCACAGCGCTTGGAACCATCAAACCATTTTGGAATAGGATCGGGAATTTTCCCTTCAATAGGTTGTATCACGCCTGCTGCTTTCATTCTTTCAAACAATTGAGCCAGGGGTTCAGCGAACCGAGTGTAATTACGGGTGTTTTTGATGTCAGGGTTTGGACGAGCTTTAGGTGTCGCATGTGGTCGATTTTGGTAAGTTGGAGCTTGAACGGGTTGATATGGACGTGGGTTTTGATGTGGAGGTGCTCGGGGTTGGTAGTAATTTTCTTGGGCGTTGTAGACAGGGTAAGGAGTTAGTGGAACTTGGTAGGGTTCAGTGTAGTGGTAAGGGTAGAAAGGTTGTTGTTGGTGGTTAAAGTATGTGACGGCTTGGCTTGGCCTATGCCCTTGGATGTTCATGACTGCAGCTACGTCTTCTTTCTTCCTTTTAATCCCGCTGATAGAACCAGATTGAATAGCTTTGTTTACTGCTTGCAAAGCAGTAAGATCCTGAATCTTTCCTGATTTGATTCCTTCTTCTAAGGCTTCTCCCGTTCGGACAACTTCTGTGAATTTTTGTCCCATCATACCTATCATTTTCTCATAAAATACGCCAGCCTAGAATTCAATGAAGGTAGCAGTCATTTCTCTATCATTCATCGAGGTTGAACCCTGGCTGCTTCTGACCTCCAACGGAGTGCATATTCACGGAACGACTCAGTTGACTTCTTAGTTAACTTAGTCATGTAGACTCTATCTGGTGTGATATCGGTGTTGAAACTGAATCTGTCCATAAAGTCTTATGCCATATCACCCCAACCATGCCACTTACGGACGTCCTGCTGTGTATACCAGGTAAGAGCCTCACCAGATAAGCTTCTTATGAATAGCTTTATCCTTATATTTTGGTCTCTACCTACTCCAACCAGTTTGTCACAATAGGCCCTTAAATGCGTATGAGGGTCGCCTGTCCTATTAAATGTGTCAAATTTCGGTGGCTTGTAGCCTACGGGCAAGTCGACGTCAGGCTGAACACATAGATCTTCGTATTCTACACTCTTGCTTCCCCTAGCAACTTGAAGATTTCTCATTGCTTCTTTGAGACTGCGGATTTCTTTTAACAACATATCATCTGTCCTTGCTTTTGCCTCTTTTTCCATTTCCTCGTATTGATCCACCTCGGGTTGGAACTTGACCGTTACTGGGTTGGTAAAGGCTTGTGTTTCTGCGGCATATACCGAAGGAACATATTGTGCATTAGGAGTGACAAAATGTGCCCCTTGTATATACTGGGTCGGATAAGTTTGGACGGTGGTAGTGTTTTGGACTGGAGGTGGTGTGTTATAAATGGCGTTTGTAGGTGGTTGATTTGGTGGGTTTAGAGGAGTAGTTGTAGGTGGTAGATTAGTGTTGGTGGGCAAAGGAACATAGGGAGTGTGAACTAGCGATTGACTTGGTGGGTTGACGAGTGGTGGATTAGGAGTAGCATAGGTAGGGTAGGTGGGTGGTTGACTCTGTGGAGGGGTATAGACGGATGATGGATTTGGTGGATTTGCGGGGGTGATCGGAGGTAAGTTGTTGTTGGTAGGCGCGTTATTTTGTGGAGGGAAATGTTCAGGGACTGGAGATTCGACTGATGGAAAACGAGGTGGATTTGGTGCGACAGTTTTGGGTTCAGGAGGCGGACTTTGGAGTGTGATGGATAAATTGGTCAAGTCCCTAACCCGATTCAGTTCTCCACGTAGATACTCAATCTCTTGAGTCAGGCGGGCGATATGTTCATCACGTTGAATAGTAGTTCCGTGTTCGGAAGTCTCGGGGGGATCACTAGAGATCACGATGTTTTCCACACTAGCTGAAATAGATGCGGCCGGATCAGACATAGTAATTTCATTTCCTTGAACAACCCAAAAACGTTCAGGTAACGATGACGTCTTTGACCTTGTGAGGTAAGGATGGTCGGCCATCGAGTGTCAACACGAATCAACTCTTTGGGAATAAAAAGAAACATAAAGTACAAATGATGTCAGTCTCATTAACATATCTCGGTAAAGTCATGATCACGTAAAGTCAAGTAAGTCATGTAGCAAATAATTCGTCAAATAAAGTCAAACAAGTTGTCAAACAAATGTAAACGATTATATCAAACAATAATGTGTCCTAGTATGCATGTGACCTCTTTGTGCCAGAGGTAGGTCTAACGTTTGTTTGAAGGGTAAAGTGTGTCATAATATGTCATCCCATTGCTTTTGATTAATTGAACAAATTCTATTTCCCAAAATAAAGTACAAAAGTAATGTAATATTTATTACATATCAAATGAGTACAACATAAATGTTTCCTAATCTAAGTAAAGTAATACAACGCCTAGCTCTATTTTGTGATATCTTTGGTCTTCGTCATTTGTTGATGTACTCCGATGCAACTTCATCCCTGTCATAGAAATATTAGTCATGCCCTCCCTCCTAAAGTTTAATTAATTAGAGCAAATAGTCAATATTTAGGCACAATTATCCTTCAAACATGCACATAAAGTATGATTGGTGTCACTCGGGGTCGTGAACCCGCTTGGACGTTTGGGTAAAGTCAACTAATGGGTTTAATACACCAAGGGTATTAAACCTCCTAGGTCATGAAATGTATGCTCCTAATAAAGGGTGCTGGTTTAGCTCTATCTTAGGCTGACTAAGAGTTGTTTTCCTATGACACAAGGCTCCCCCAAGCGGACAACTTGGGAGTGGAAGGTCCGTGGCCGTCGACTGCACCGCCGATCGACTAAATCCACAAGATCAATCCAACTAAGGGTGATTTAGTAGTGTACGGCCGCGAACCGCGAAACCGCTCTAAGTGTGTGAATATGTGTGAGTTTTCCAGGAGTGGAAGAAATATGAACGGAATGACAGTTTTATCAAAGCAAGTAACGCATAAACAGTTTATATCAAACACACAATTAATAGCATGTAAAAACAGTTAACAAATAAATAAAGTAATTAAAATAAGCACACAAAACCTATTTGAACTAAGTCCGTTATGGTTAGAACCTAAGTGTTCCCCAGCAGAGTCGCCAAGTTGTTATACCCCGTTTTAACCGGGTTAAAGTAGAGTACAACATATTAGTGATTCCTATTTTTTTGTTATTTTTATTTGTTTTAAGGAATTCATTAAAGTTGAGGAGTCGCCACCTAATTATTTATGGTGAATTAGGACACCTAAAGTTTATTAAAGTTATTTTAAAGTTAACTTCGTTTTTTAAAAATCCGCGAACCAAATGATTCTAGGTAAGGGTTCAATTAGTCTAAAGGGAAGGTATTAGACATCCTTTAAGACCCATTAACAATGGTTAACCGATCGGACTTATGTTAATTAATTAAGGCTAAAATGTAGATGTAATTTTTAATATTTAAGAAAATATAACTAAAGTTATTTAAAGTACAACTTGTAGAAAATAATAGTTGCATAAAAAGAATTTAATTAAAAATAAACTAAAAGAAGCGGGACATGTAATGTTTATATGTATTTGGAGAAAAGTGAGTTATGTCTACTCACAAATTAAAAAGAGTTATTGTAAGATTAATATTAAATAAAGCTTAAAGGTTTTATAGAAAGACTATTAGTTTAATGTATATTGTGCGAAGATTGTTTTAAACAAATATGTATTTCAGGAGTTGGAAAGGAACTAAAGTGAAAAAAAAAATTATCCGTTGAAAACTAGTTTGCTCCTTTTATTTCTTAGAATAAGCTAACGTTAGTGTATAATTGATGATGTTTTGAAAATCCTAAGATGGTAAGAAAAAAAATGATTCCTTTAACCCAAGAATGTGTAGGCATGCTTTTTGAAAATCAATTACTCCAAATAAATGCTATAGATACTATAAATAGTTTAGAACATAAATAGGAATGTAATTTGTGGAATTAACTACCCATTACTAAACTAAACCCCTTAATGTCACTAAGGGTTCATCTAAATTAACAAATAGAGTGTTAGTCATACAATACAAATTAAATGCACAAAATAAAATAAAATAGAGGAGTAAAATGATTTGAATGAACTCAGCCCATTTTAGGACTACTACTGTCCACTGTTGCTGGGTTTTGGCCCAGCGAAATTTTGATAGATTGCCGCGGATGAGCTGACTCGAGAAGAGGCAATGTTGACGAGTCTCTCGGACTCGTATACGATGGTCATGCATAAAAACAAAAGGAAAGGATTAGACATCTATTGATATGATTAAATAACTTCAAATGAGTAAAATAACACAAACCAACAAAAACTTAAACATATAACTAAGCTTTAAATTGACTGAACACGCTATTAGAGGAATCTGGGCCAGTTACTGTTTTAAGAGAGACTACATCTAAAAGGAGTAAGTAATGATTCAAAATGTAGTTAGCTATCGAACATAATATCAAACCGATCATCGAATACAGTAAGCAGATGAACATATTGTTTGCACAGTCCATGACGACTTTAAGAAGCCAAACTATACGCAGAACCACACATAACTGATGACAAACAGCTTTGCCCTTCCCATGACTTGTAACTAAATGGCAGCCACTCAAGAGTTTATGGTGAAACTACCTTAGCCGAATGCCATGCATCTTAACTTATCTGGAAAAATCAGAAGGGGAATAGGGAGATGACAAGCAGGAAAAGTGAAAGAAATGCTAAATGAGTTTGTGTTTCATATTGAACTTGGTGATAAAGTATTCTGGTTCTCCTAGCATATAAGCGTGATAACATACATATTTTAATTCCATCGTTTGGAAAAAACAAAGGCTAGATGAATGTGGAAACAGACCCAAACCTAACTTAGCACAAAGGTTTGAAAGATTTAGAATCTTAAAGCCTTTAAAGATGTGCCAGCCGATTGCATAAATTCATGCACAACAAGTAAGTAGCAGGACAATCATTTCAATCTGAGTTGAATACAAGCAGTCTAAAGGGGAAAAAAAAAAAGGAAACTCATGTTCACCAGTAAATGCAGGCCCAAACAGTATACATGTTTCCTAGAGATTTTGGGGTAGAAAACCAAAAGTAAGGTACACACATGCTTTATAATTCCATTGCAACTTAAGCAGAAAATAAATAGGCAGAATTTCTAATAGCAGGATTTCTATGGACAATAACTAAAGGAAATTTCTAATGAAGCAACAAGCATGAAGCAGATTCGGATAATATATAAGCCGGCAGAAAGTCGAGCAGTTTCTTTTCAGAGAAACAAGAAGAGGAGAAAAACAGTTGGGGCACCACACAACACAAGTTCAACTTTTAAAGCAGTCCATGAATTAGTCCTAGCTAGGTTAATATTGTGGGATTCCCAAATCATCATGAACGTATATAGTAACTAGACAACGACATCGTATAAACAGCAAGCTAACAAAATTGAGCACTAACAATAATCATATTTACTAGACAACTCCATCAACTACGTAAACAACAAACTAACACGATTAACACTTCATCATATTTAACCAAACAACTCATGATAACTATTTAAATAAGCAGGAAACTAGCGAAATTAACACTTGTCATATTTTCTAGTTTCATAAACAAGTGACAAAATAGGACAGACAGTATCTTTCACAAACTAATTTAGTCCATCACTTCATTTTAAGCCTATTTTAGGATTTAACAAGAAAGGCAACATCATGTTTAACTCCACACTCCGAGCTGATCTATTCAGAACCAACATATAGTCACAGAACCAAACAAAGACTGAAGCAAGAAAAATAAAAGAGAAAAGATTGGAAGGCTGCTGTTATTTTCTACACACTGATATTGCAAACAGCCTCAATTCTACATTGAGCTTAAATTATGAGCTATAGAAAAGCTCCCCATACAAAGATTACTTATTTACAGTTCAAATTAGCCCAACTGAGGTTCGAGCAAACACTGGAGCTATACGAATTATGTATGTCAATTAACCCCACTAATCAGACACAACTTAAACATGCTGGTAGAGATTCAACTCAGAAACAAAATTTAGTAAGCCTCCTGATTTCCCAAAATACATATATTTACGCTATATAGCGTAAGGTTTGGACAGTCAAGATTCAACAGGGCAGTCCTATAGTAAGGTTAATAGGTGCCCAGACAAGTTATCTATGGTTCAACATATGCCACATGAATCATACTTCAAGACAAATGAATACAGGAAAACAGACCCGAATCAGACCTAATCATATGTGTTGCTAAATAATATTAGACCCAGACTACGTCGTAAATAGACTCATGAGCCTGATTGTTTTACAAGCCAAATAACTAAGCAGTAATGGAGTAATGACCAGACCACACTCATATTAGTGACTGAATAGATAACTAATTAAACGTTAATCTGAAATAACAACTATACTGATTGAGCTAAATTTAACAGTAAACTAAACATCCGAACTAAACATGAATCACAAAACACAACTAGCATACTCGATAAACAAGAGCTAAAGGACTGCTGAAACAAAATGCGAGAACAAACGTTTACATAAACAGTACTAAACACTTAAAGGACCACTGAAACCACTTCACAAAATAGCTAATCACCACGTCGAATCAAAATCACGCTAAATTAAGCGAATCTAAATACATCAACTTACATAGAACAGAACTTAAAAAAAACAGAGTGAGAGGGAGGATTTCTGACCTGTTTTGCGTACAGTGAAATGGGGTCGTCGAAGTCTCGAATCTATGCTCGAACTCGAACTCGAACGAACCCGAACCCGATTAAATTAACTAAAGTTTCAAAACGAAAAAAATGGAAATAGAGTAATTATCCCCCACAGCTAAAGTTCACCGAGAAGGAAAATTAAGTTTGGGAAGATGGTTTGTGTCCCTCAAAACACTGAAATAATTCCGTTCCTCTCTCAGACAATGCTCTGTCCCCTGAAACGTCTTAAGAAAGTCTTATTTATAGGGTTTCGATTCGGGTTTAAGAAAGGAGAGAGAGGAGCGTATGAGAGAAGGAGTGGGGGACAGAGGAGACAGCGGCGTGGGGGACAAGGGGAAGTGGAGAGGAGCGTGAGGGGAAGGTGATGACGATGGAGGAGAGAGTGGAAGAGAGAGAGAAGAGGGAGGCGGCTAGAAGGGAGAAAAAGGAATGAGAAAGAGATTTGGTTTTGGTGTGGATAAAACGTGAAATGGGCCGGCGCGGGTAAGCGGGTCGGGGGAATTAATTGGGCTAGACTGAATTGAAATGGTAGTGGGCTGATCTGTTAGGATATGGGCTGGTCTAATTAATTAAAGTATGGGCTGGTTGGGTATTGTGGATAATGGACTGGTTGAATTAATTAGAATATGGGCTAATAATTTGGCTGAAAATTGTTGATCCTTCCTCCTCTATTTTAATTATTCTTGGGCTTCTAATTTAATAACTAGTACACTAATTTACTATGATAATTAGTGATAATATGTAAAAAAAATAAAGGTTTTAATAAAGTATAATTAATTTAACGAGTACAAAATTCGAAGATAAAATGATGACGGGCCATTTAGAATTGTGATAAAGTAATGCTCGTAATGCTGGTAGTAAAGTAGTGAAAATTAATAATAGTGAAAATAAAGTGTTCACCTCGTCAATAAATTTAGAAGCTCAAAGAAATAAATTGAAATAAAGGAGGGACAAAATTGGGTGTCAACAATAACAATCAATTTTTGTAAAACGTTGGCTGGCCAATGTCACACAAGAATTGATTTTTGTCACGCCAACCAACGTTTTACAAAAATTTATTTTTGTAAAACGTTGGCGAGAGCAGAACCGAAATAACCCTAAAAAAGTGGGGTTTAACCAAAATACCTAAAAAAAAAAACTGTGAAAAAAGTACCTTTCATGTAGTAAAATACTGCGTTGAAGGACTTGACCGTAACGACGCAGTTAAGTCCTTTAACACAGAAAAAAATAATGACCGCAACACTAAGTGTTTTTTTCAATACTTTGATCAACGATTAATCGTGTGTCAAGATTCCGAAACGTCAATATTTTATATAGAACCTGATATTTTTTTCTGCGTACAATAATATAGGTTCAATACATCAAGGATAGGTAAACGTTCGGATCATCATTTTAGGGGTTGAAAAGGTGTCCGCAGTAAGTTTTGTTTGAACACTTTAGGTTTAAGTGTTCTATTTTTATAAGGTTATTTTAGTCAAATTTATATGTCGAGAAAATTAGTCAGCTTTATTTTGGAAAATTGAAACCACAAAAGTAAAATTGACATTCGCAGCTACATTGCCCTCGAAATTTTGCATTGAAACCTATTGCGTATCATCATATTATAAGTAAAGAAAACTAAAAACTTCACGGCAATTTGGAGAAAAATTGAAATTGAATAGGATAACAGGTGGTATTTTTTTTCAAAATCGGATATTATTTTCCCTTTTATTTTCTTAATCTTTTTCTTTTCTTTTCTTTTCTCTCCCTTTTACCGTTAATTTTTTAGTTTAAGCTAAGCTTATACACTGTAATATTTTAAACAATCAAATTATCCAAGTGATATAGAATATTTAAACGGATAGAATATAGTACTTTATGCCACATGCATCTTCTTTCATGTCTTCTCTTCTTTTCTTTCTTGTTCCTTTCAACATTGATTAGTTTTTATCTTATTCTGTAGAAAAGAAATATCTTCTCCTAACATTTCCTTTCTAATTTTGTCTTGTCATTTATTTTTTATTTTTTTGCCTTTTCTTTCTTGGGTTGTTTTTCTCATTAAGACAAATGCAGATGGAGTCCGGAGCCTAAAGGGCACTAAAACGCTCAAAGTAAACCAAATGGGAAAAAAAAAACATATGGGGTGCATATTTTCTCAATATACCAAAAGGGTTATAGCGTGGTGGGGCCAACGTTATACCCCAAAAAACATTCACCCTGTCAGACTTTAAAAAAAAATACATTAGTAAAACGTTGGCTGGCCAACGTTTTACAAAAATCAATTCTTGGAAGCCAACGTCTTACAACAATCAATTTTTGCAAAACGTTGGCTAGCCAACATCTTGCAAGAATTGATTTTTGTTACTCCAGCCAAGGTTTTGCAAAAATTGATTTTTGTAAAACGTTGGTGAGTCCAGAACTAAAATACCCCTAAAAAAGTGGGGTTGAACCAAAATACCAAAAAAAAAAAAAAAAAATTGTAAAAAAGGTATCTTTAACGCAGTGAAATACTGCATTATAGGACCCAATAAAAAAAAATCTATAACGCAAATACTGCGTTATAGAACCAGTTTAAAAAAAATTGGTCAACTTTTTTTTTTCCAACACTTAGTGTTTTTTTCAATACTTTTACCAACGATTAGTCGTGCGTCAAGATTCCGAAACGTCAATATTTTATATAGAACCTGATTTTTTTTCTGCGTACAATAATATAGGTTCAATACATCAAGGATAGGTAAACGTTCGGATCATCATTTTAGGGGTTGAAAAGGTGCCCGCAGTAAGTTTTGTTTGAAAACTTTAGGTTTAAGTGTCCTATTTTTATAAGGTTATTTTATTCAAATTTATATGTCGAGAAAATTAGTCAGCATTATTTTAGAAAATTAAAACCACAAAAGTAAAATTGACATTCACAGCTACATTGCCCTCGAAATTTTACATTGAAACCTATTGCGTATCATCATATTATAAGTAAAGAAAACTAAAAACTTCTCTCATTTTTTCTCTTCTTTTCTTTCTTGTTCCTTTCAAAATTGATTAGTTTTTATCTTATTCTGTAGAAGAGAAATATCTTCTCCTAACATTTCATTTCTAATTTTGTCTTGTCATTTTATTTTTATTTTATTTGCCTTTTCTTTCTTGGGTTGTTTTCCTCATTTAGACAAATCCAGACTGAGTCCGGAGCCTAAAGGGCACTAAAACGCTGAAAATAAACCAAAAATGGAGTGCTCCTTTCCACAATATACCAAAAGGGGTATAACGTGGAGGGGTCAACGTTATACCAAAAAACAATTCACCCTGTCAGACTAAAGAAAAAAAAATTGCATTGGTAAAATATTGGCTGGCCAACGTTTTACAAAAATCAATTCTTGGAAGCCAACGTCTTACAAGAATCAATTTTTGTTACTCCAGAAACTTTTTACAAAAATTAATTTTTGCAAAACGTTGGCAAGTCCACAACCAAAATACCCCTAAAAAGGTGGGGTTGAACCAAAATACCCAAAAAACAAAAAAAAAAACTGTGACAAAAGTATCTTTAACGCAGTAAAATACTGCATTATAGGACCCAATAACAAAAAATCTATAATGCAAAAATGGCGTTATAGAACAAGTAAAAAAAATAAAAATTGGTCAACTTTTTATTTTGCAACACTTAGTGTTTCTTTAATACTTTGACCTACGATTAGTTATGTGTCAAGACTCCAAAACGTCAATATTTTATATAAAACCTGATATTTTTTTCTGCGTACAATAATGCAGGTTCAATACATCAGGGATATGTAAACGTTCGGATCGTCATATTAGGAGTTTAAAAGGTGTCCAAAGTAAGTTTTGTTTGAAAACTTTAGGTTTAGTTTTATATTTTTATAAGGTTATATTAGTCAACTTTATATGTCGAAAAAATTAGTCAGCTTTATTTTAGGAAATTGAAACCACAAAAGTAAAATTGACATTCACAACTACGTTGCCCCCGGAATTTTACATTGAAATCTATTGCGTATCATCTTATTATAAGTAAAGAAAACTAAAACTATCGCGGTAATTTGGGGGAAAATTAAAATTGAATAGGATAATAGGTGAATTTTTAAAAATCAGATATTCTTTCCCTTTTATTTTCTTGATCTTTTTCTTTTCTTTTCTTTTCTATCCCTTTTACCGTTAATTCTTTAGTTTAAGCTAAGCTTATACACTGTAATATTTCACACTATCAAATTATTCAACTGACATAAAATATTTGAACAGATAGAATATTTTACTTTATGCCACATGCATCTTCTCTCATTTCTTCTCTTCTTTTCTTTCTTGTTCCTTTCAACATTGATTAGTTTTTATCTTATTCTGTAGAAAAGAAATATCTTCTCCTAACATTTCTTTTCTAATTTTGTCTTGTCATTTTTTTTTTTGACTTTTCTTTCTTGGGTTTTTTCTTCATTTAGACAAATGTAGATGGAGGCCGGAGCCGAAAGGGCACTAAACCGCTAAAAAAAACAAATTGGGGGAAAAAAAAACAAATGGGAAAAAAAAAACCAAATGGGGTGCTCACTTCCACAATATACCAAAAGGGCTATAACGTGGTGGGGCCAATGTTATGCCCCAAAAAAATTTCACCCTGTCAAACTAAAAAAAAAAATTACATTGGTAAAACGTTGGCTAGCCAACGTTTTACAAAAATCAATTCTTGGAAGCCAACGTCTTACAACAATCAATTTTTGTAAAATGTTGGCTGGCCAACATCTTACAAGAATTGATTTTTGTTACTCCAGCCAACGTTTTACAAAAGTTGATTTTTGTAAAACGTTGGCGAGTCCAGAACCAAAATACCCCTAAAAAAGTGGGGTTGAACCAAAATACAAAAAAAAAAAAAAAAAAACCATGACAAAAGTATCTTTAATGCAGTGAAATACTGCATTATAGGACACAATAAAAAAAATCTATAACGCAAATGCTGCGTTATAGAACCAGTAAAAAAAAAAATTGGTCAATTTTTTTTTTGTAACACTTTGTTTTTTTTCAATACTTTGACCAACGATTAGTCGTGTGTCAAGACTCCGAAACTTCAATATTTATATAGAACCTGGTATTTTTTTCTGCGTACAATAATATAGGTTCAATACATCAAGGATAGGTAAACGTTCGGATCATCATTTTGGGGGTTGAAAAGGTGCCCATAGTAAGTTTTGTTTGAAAACTTTAGGCTTAAGTGTTCTATTTTTATAAGGTTATTTTAGTCAAATTTATATGTCGAGAAAATTAGTCAGCTTTATTTTAGAAAATTGAAACCACAAAAGTAAAATTAACATTCACAGCTACATTGCCCTCGAAATTTTACATTGAAACCTATTGCGTATCATCATATTATAAGTAAAGAAAACTAAAAATTTCACGGCAATTTGGGAAAAGTTGAAATTGAATAGGATAACAGTTGATTTTGTTTTTTAATCGTTTTTTTTCCTTTTATTTTCTTAATCTTTTTATTTTATTTTCTTTTCTTAATCTTTTTCTTTTCTTTTCTTTTCTCTCCCTTTTACCATTAATTTTTTAGTTTAAGCTAAGCTTATACACTGTAATATTTTACACTATCAAATTATTCAAGTGATAAAAAATATTTAAACGGATAGAATATATTACTTTATGCCACATGCATCTTCTCTCATTTCTTCTCTTCTTTTCTTTCTTGTTCCGTTCAACATTGATTAGTTTTTATCTTATTATGTAGAAAAGAAATATCTTCTCCTAACATTTCTTTTCTAATTTTGTCTTGTCATTTTTTTTTTTGTCTTTTCTTTATTTAGTTTTTTCCTCATTTAACCAAGTGCAGATGGAGTCCGGAGCCTAAAAGGCACTAAAACGCTCAAAATAAACCAAATGGGGTGCTCCTTTCCACAATATACCAAAAGGGATATAACGTGGAGGGGCCAACGTTATACCCCCAAAAAAGTTTCACCCTGTCAGACGAAAAAAAACAAAAAATTACTTTGGTAAAACGTTGGCTGGCCAACGTTTTACAAAAATCAATTCTTGTAAGCCAACGTCTTACAACAATCAATTTTTGAAGCCAACGTCTTAGAAGAATTGATTTTTGTTACACCAGCCAACATTTTACAAAAATTAATTTTTGCAAAACGTTGGCTAGTCCACAACAAAAATACCCCTAAAAAAGGTGTGGTTGAACTAAAATACCCCCCCAAAAAAAAAAGCCTTGACAAAGTATCTTTAACGCAGTAAAATACTACATTATAGTACCCAATAATAAAAAATCTATATCGCAAAGACGGTGTTATAGAACCAGTAAAAAAAGAAAAATTGGTCAACTTTTTTTTTTTTTTGCAACACTTAGTGTTTTTTTAATACGTTGACCAACGATTAGTCGTGTGTCAAGACTCCGAAACGTCAATATTTTATATAGAACCTGATATTTTTTTCTGCGTACAATAATATAGGTTCAATACATCAACGATACGTAAGTTGAAAAGGGGTTGAAAAGGTGCCCGAAGTAAGTTTTGTTTGAAAACTTTAGGTTTAAGTTTTCTAATTTTATAAGGTTATTTTAGTCAACTTTATATGTCGAGAAAATTAGTCAGCTTTATTTTGGAAAATTTAAACCACAAAAGTAAAATTGACATTCACAGCTACATTGCCCTCGGATTTTTACATTGAAACCTATTGCGTATCATCATATTATAAGTAAAGAAAACTAAAAATTGCACGACAATTTGGTGAAAAATTGAAATTGAATAGGATAACAGGTGTTTTTTTAAAAATCGAATGTTTTTTTTCCCTTTTATTTTCCTAATCTTTATTTTTTTCCCTTTTATTTTCTTAATCTTTTCTCTCCCTTTTACCGTTAATTTTTTAGTTTAAGCTAAGCTTATACACTGTAATATTTTACACAATCAAATTATTCAAGTGATAAAAAATATTTAAACGGATAGAATATATTACTTTATGCCACATGCATCTTCTCTCATTTCTTCTCTTCTTTTCTTTCTTGTTCCTTTCAACATTGATTAGTTTTTATCTTATTCTGTAGAAAAGAAATATATTCTCCTAACAGTTCTTTTCTAATCTTGGGGTTTTCCTTATTTAGACAAATGCAGATGGAGTCCGGAGCCTAAAAGGCACTAAAACGCTCAAAATAAACCAAATTGGGTACTCCTTTCCACAATATACCAAAAGGGGTATCAATTCTTGTAAGCTAACGTCTTACAACAATCAATTTTTGTAAAATGTTTGTTGGCCACGTCTTACAAGAATTGATTTTTGTTACGCTAGCCAACGTTTTAAAAAAAATGATTTTTGTAAAACATTGGCGAGTCCAAAACAAAAATACCCCTAAAAAAGTAGAGTTGAACCAAAATACTCAAAAAAACAAAATTGTGACAAAAATACCTTTAACGCAGTAAAATACTACCTTACAGTTAAGTCCTTTAATGCAGTAAAATACTTCATTATAGGACCCAATAAAAAAAAATCTATAACGCAAATACTGCGTTATAAAACGAGTAAAAAAAAATTGGTCAACTTTTTTTTTTTTTTTTGTTTTTTGCAACACTTACTTTTTTTTCAATACTTTGACCAACGATTAGTCGTGTGTCAAGACTCCGAAACGTCAAAATTTTATATAAAACCTGATATTTTTTTTCTGCGTACAATAATGTAGGTTCAATACATCAAGAATACGTAAACGTTCTGATCGTCATTTTAGGGGTTGTAAAGGTGCCCGAAGTAAGTTTTGTTTGAAAACTTTAGGTTTAAGTTTTCTATTTTTATAAGGTTATTTTAGTCAACTTTATATGTCGAAGAAATTAGTCAGATTTATTTTGGAAAATTGAAACCACAAAAGTAAAATTGACATTCACAGCTACATTGCCCCCGGATTTTTACATTGAAACCTATTGCGTATCATCATATTATAAGTAAAGAAAACTAAAAATTTCACGGCAATTTGGGGAAAAATTGAAATTGAATAGGATAACAGGTGTTTTTTTTAAAATCGAATGTTTTTTTTTCCCTTTTATTTTCCTAATCTTTATTTTTTTCCCTTTTATTTTCTTAATCTTTTCTCTCCCTTTTACCGTTAATTTTTTAGTTTAAGCTAAGCTTATACACTGTAATATTTTACACAATCAAATTATTCAAGTGATAAAAAATATTTAAACGGATAGAATATATTACTTTATGCCACATGCATCTTCTCTCATTTCTTCTCTTCTTTTCTTTCTTGTTCCTTTCAACATTGATTAGTTTTTATCTTATTCTGTAGAAAAGAAATATATTCTCCTAACTGTTCTTTTCTAATCTTGTCTTTTCTTTCTTGGGTTTTTTCCTCATTTAGACAAATGCAGATGGAGTCCGGAGCCTAAAAGACACTAAAACACTCAAAATAAACCAAATTGGGTACTCCTTTCCACAATATACCAAAAGGGGTATAACGTGGAGGGGCCAACGTTATACCAAAAAAAAATAAAAACAAATTCACCCTGTCAGACTAAAAAAAATAAAATTACATTGGAAAAAAATCAATTCTTGTAAGCTAACGTCTTACAACAATCAATTTTTGTAAAATGTTTGTTGGCCACGTCTTACAAGAATTGATTTTTGTTACGCTAGCCAACGTTTTTAAAAAATTGATTTTTGTAAAACATTGGCGAGTCCAAAACAAAAATACCCCTAAACAAGTAGGGCTGAACCAAAATACTCAAAAAAAAAAAATTGTGACAAAAGTACCTTTAACGCAGTAAAATACTGCCTTACAGTTAAGTCCTTTAATGCAGTAAAATACTTCATTATAGGACTCAATAAAAAAAAATCTATAACGCAAATATTGCGTTATAAAACGAGTAAAAAAAAATTGGTCAACTTTTTTTTTTTTTTTTTTTTTGCAACACTTAGTTTTTTTTCAATACTCTGACCAACGATTAGTCGTGTGTCAAGACTCCGAAACGTCAAAATTTTATATAAAACCTGATATTTTTTTTCTGCGTACAATAATGTAGGTTCAATACATCAAGAATACGTAAACGTTCTGATCGTCATTTTAGGGGTTGTAAAGGTGCCCGAAGTAAGTTTTGTTTGAAAACTTTAGGTTTAAGTTTTCTATTTTTATAAGGTTATTTTAGTCAACTTTATATGTCGAGGAAATTAGTCAGATTTATTTTGGAAAATTGAAACCACAAAAGTAAAATTGACATTCACATCTACATTGCCCCCGGAATTTTACATTGAAACCTATTGCGTATCATCATATTATAAGTAAAGAAAACTAAAATTTTCACGGCAATTTGGGTAAAAATTGAAATTGAATAGGATAACAGGTGTTTTTTTAAAAATCGAATGTTTTTTTCCCTTTTATTTTCCTAATCTTTATTTTTTTCCCTTTTATTTTCTTAATCTTTTCTCTCCCTTTTACCGTTAATTTTTTAGTTTAAGCTAAGCTTATACACTGTAATATTTTACACAATCAAATTATTCAAGTGATAAAAAATATTTAAACGGATAGAATATATTACTTTATGCCACATGCATCTTCTCTCATTTCTTCTCTTCTTTTCTTTCTTGTTCCTTTCAACATTGATTAGTTTTTATCTTATTCTGTAGAAAAGAAATATATTCTCCTAACAGTTCTTTTCTAATCTTGTCTTTTCTTTCTTGGGTTTTTTCCTCATTTAGACAAATGCAGATGGAGTCCGGAGCCTAAAAGGCACTAAAACGCTCAAAATAAACCAAATTGGGTACTCCTTTCCACAATATACCAAAAGGGGTATAACGTGGAGGGGCCAACGTTATACCCAAAAAAAACAAAATTCACCCTGTCAGACTAAAAAAAATAAAATTACATTGGACAAAAATCAATTCTTGTAAGCTAACGTCTTACAACAATCATTTTTTGTAAAATGTTTGTTGGCCACGTCTTACAAGAATTGATTTTTGTTACGCTAGCCAACGTTTTAAAAAAATTGATTTTTGTAAAACATTGGCGAGTCCAAAACAAAAATACCCCTAAAAAAGTAGGGCTAAACCAAAATACTCAAAAAAAAAATGTGACAAAAGTACCTTTAACGCAGTAAAATACTGCCTTACAGTTAAGTCCTTTAATGCAGTAAAATACTTCTTTATAGGACCCAATAAAAAAAAATCTATAACGCAAATACTGCGTTATAAAACGAGTAAAAAAAAATTGGTCAACTTTTTTTTTTTTTTGCAACACTTAGTTTTTTTTCAATACTCTGACCAACGATTAGTCGTGTGTCAAGACTCCGAAACGTCAAAATTTTATATAAAACCTGATATTTTTTTTCTGCGTACAATAATGTAGGTTCAATACATCAAGAATACGTAAACGTTCTGATCGTCATTTTAGGGGTTGTAAAGGTGCCCGAAGTAAGTTTTGTTTGAAAACTTTGGGTTTAAGTTTTCTATTTTTATAAGGTTATTTTAGTCAACTTTATATGTCGAGGAAATTAGTCAGATTTATTTTGGAAAATTGAAACCACAAAAGTAAAATTGACATTCACAGCTACATTGCCCCCGGATTTTTACATTGAAACCTATTGCGTATCATCATATTATAAGTAAAGAAAACTAAAAATTTCACGGCAATTTAGGGAAAAATTGAAATTGAATAGGATAACAGGTGTTTTTTTTAAATCGGCTCGGCCAAACCGCCTTGCGGCCGTTTGTCCACGTAGATCTCGAAAAAATACTCAAGATCAAAATAAAATCGCGTAAAACGGATATCCGAGCGCAAAGTTATGACCATCTAAAGTTTGACCACTTTACAACTAGCTTTTCTCCCTGTATTTTTTAAATACGTGCACTACTACTAATTCCTCATGAATCCATTGAAGATTGCATAATTGATGACTTTGATATACCTAAAGGTTCAAGAATTTTAGTAAATACTTGGCAAATTAGAGGAGATGCAGAAGTTTGGTTCGAACCCGAAAAGTTCATGACAGAAAGGTTTGTTGGTAGTAATAACAATCTTCGTGGACGTGGTTTTCAACTTTTACCATTGGGCTCTGGGAGAAGAGGCTGCCCCCGATTACAATTAGGACTCACAATCGTCCGCTTGGTGCTAGCGCAACTGGTTTATTGTTTTGACTGGGAGTTAACAAATGGTATGATGCCAAAGGATTTAGGCATAACGCCAAAGATTTAGGCATGACTGAGAAATTCGGTTTAAATATGGCTAGAGCTCAACATATAATGGCTATTCCTACTTATTGATTATTGCATGTATAGTTGATATTAGGATGCTGAATGAGTAGGTTGTGCTGAGTTGATATTTAATTTTGGGCTCAGTTTAGGCATGTCAAAATGGATTAAGTAAGTGAGGCAGGTCAATGACGAGCCAAACAATGAGTCATATCCCGACCCACCCTACCTTTACCAGATTTATTCTCTTTAATTATGTTCAATTATCATCACACAAAATTAATTAAAAATCTTTATTATAGCTATGTATAACATATCAAATAGGAAAAATATTTTAATATTATCTTTTTGAGACTTTTCTTGAGTCAATTTGAATTACTTATTTAGCTCAAGTCCACCTCAACTTTTAGATGAAAGAATTTGACCGAGCTAAAATAGATTGAGTTAATAAATGAGTCAAGGTTATGCGATTGTATTTATATATTGTGTTTTTAATCTCTAACTGCTATGCATGATTATCGGCACAATTTCTTACGGTTCGTATCAGAGTCACCATATTTTGAGAATAAGATCAATACTTAATCTTAAATTTGAGCATACAAAATTATGCTTGCTGTAATTCTATCGTTAGCAACAACAATTATTTTTGGATGTATATTTTTCCAATTCCAATTGTAATGTGGGTCAAGAAAAAATTAAACAAAAAGAGGTACATGTGATCCACCACTAATTAAATATTAAATACTTAATTATATAAATTCATGTAAATTCGTAGGTTACACATGATCCGCCACTGATTTTATATATAGGCACACGAGGAAGGAGACATTTTTTTTTCTTTTATTGTCTGAATCCTTTTCTTTTCTTTCCTCCCCTTTTACCGTTAATTTTTAGTTTAAGCTAAGCTTTATACACTGAATAATATTTACACCATCAAATTATTCAAGTAAAGTGATAAAAAATATTTAAACCGACAAAATATATTACTTAATCACACTTGCATCTCTCATTCCTTTTCTTCTTTTCTTTCTTGTTCCTTTCAACATTAATTATTTTTTGTCTTCTTCTCTAGAAAATAATATCTTCTCCTATCATTTATTTTCTAATTATGTCTTGACGTTCTTTTTTTTTTTTTTTGTCGTCTTTCTTGATTTTTCCCCTCATTTAGACAAATGAAGATGCACCCCAACCATTAATATGCATGGTTGATGTTTCAACACAAGTACCCATAAAATTCATTTATTTCACAACTACCACTCTTTAACTTCTTTATATTATTTCAAGTTGGGAAGAGCACAGCAATTTCATTTCATGGCTTCACTATTCTTACAATTTCTTGCACTACTTGCAGTGCTATACATTCTTCAAGAATTACACAACAAATTCATGAAGAAAAAGAAAAAACTTCCTCCAGGCCCAAAAGGGCTTCCAATTATGGGAAATCTCCATATGATTGGCAAAAATGTTCATCAAGATCTTCATCAAATAGCCAAAAAATATGGTCCCATTATGAGCTTGAGATTTGGTCTAGTTCTTGTAATTGTTGCTTCATCTCCTCATGCTGCTGAACAGTTCTTGAAAAACCATGATCTTGTTTGTGCTAGTAGACCAAATAATAGAGCTGCTCAATTAATCGTGTACAATCAGAGAAATTTGACATTCAGAAAATATGGACCTTACTGGCGAAATATGCGAAAGTTGTGCACGTTAGAATTGGTTAGTACTCTCAAGATCAATTCATTTCAAGCCATGAGAAAACAAGAAGTTGCAAATTTTGTGACTTTTATCAATCAGGCAACTTCTAGTGGTGTGGGAGTTGATATTAGTGCTAAACTTGCTTCATTAGGTGCTAACATGGCTTGTTTAATGGTATTTGGAAAAAAATAGTAAAACTTACACAAATAGCTACCTTTTAATAGCTTCTAACTAGTTATAGCTACAAGTTAAAGATTTACAATTCGTAGTTGCTTTTGGCTGTATTTCAGTTGTATCTCGCATTTTTGAAATACAGTGAAATATAGTGAAATACAGCGAAATACAAAACACGTTAGAGTAAATTTAGGCTCTATTTTTTGAACATATTTTTAAAAAAAAAATATGAGAGAAAAAATAGGCTATATTTTGTTTAACATAATATTCTTTTCCTTTTTAAATAGTAAATCAAATTAAATCAATCATATTTCACATAAATCACTGAAGAGTAAAATCAGGCCCTATTTATGGAACAATTTAAAAAAAAAAATTATGGGATTCAAATTTAAACCTTTCCATAAATCACGCATAACGGTTGTTCTTCCATAAAAGCTTACGAATCTCTCTCAACTTTTATCACTAAAAAATATACATTGAAATATAATGAAATATGGTTAATTATTTAAGAAATATAAAGTTATAGTATGCGTATATAAAATGGAATACAATGAAATATATCAGAAACTGTTTCATAAATTAGAAATACAAATGCAAAAATACATTGAAATACAGCGAAATACAAAAGTCGTGAAAACAAAGTGTAATAAAAATCGGCTCTATATTTGGAACATTTACTATATTTATACCAAAAAAAGATAAATACATTGAAATACAGCGAAATAATATACTGAAAATTAAATATATTGTTTGTTAATACACTGAAATATACTGAAACATTTTATCAAACACTTGGTAGGCATGAACCTCCACAACTCTCATCAATGGTGTTCTCATGGGAAAGAAGCGAGTCGTCTCAGATTGCTACAAAAAGGACGTTATTCGGAGATAAAGACTTTCAATTGGACTAGTTATAGGCGTGGGATGACTTGAGTGGATGTAAATTCTGATAGCTCATATCTACTATGTCCATCAACTGTTTTGAACTCAAATTTACCTCAAACTTTTCCCAACAATCTCTAGATCTTTCTATCTTTGATAGAAGTCCAGCAACTAGAACAACAAAAAGAGGAAGGCTTTGACACTTTTCTGCAATTATATATCCAATTTCAATTAGTTCTTCCAAAAGGACAACTTTCTTTTGGGAATATCTTCAACTGGAGCAATTCCCAACATTCTTTTTTTGAGAGGAATCGAAGGAGATGAACGCCATCGCGATTAACTTGTGAAGTCACGTCTTGGAGTCTTCTTGTGAAGAGAATTCTACTTCCATAATCTCTGTGTGCGCCAACAGAGAGAGAAAGAGGGGTGAGGGAGAAAATAAATTTGGTAGGTGAGAGAAAATCAATTTAAAAGACTAGGAGATGGAACGGAGAAAAAAAGAGGGGTGAGAGAGAAAATAGATTTGATAGGTAAGAGAAAAATATTTGAAAAAAAAAATATTGTGGGTAAGTGGGAGAGAGGTACTTAGTTTTAGGGAAATATACTGCAGTTATAAAAAACAAGTTATAGATGGTAATTTGATAAATAATTAAACTACCAAATATAATTAAAAAAAAAGGTAGTTATTACTAATAAATAAGTCTTAGAGGTAGTTATGGGCCGTAAAATTTCCAAAAAAATATATGGATGATGAATTTGATGATAGGGGTTTTAAAGATGTGATTCAAGAGACTATGGTTATAGCAGCAACACCACATATTGGTGAGTTTTTTCCTTTTCTTGAGAAGTTTGATTTGCAGCGATTTGATCGTCGTCTGAAGGAATTGGCAAAGATTTTTGATGATTTTTTGGAGAGAGTTATTGATGAACATGTTCAAAATTCAAAAGAACATAAGAAAACAAAGGATATTGTTGATACTATGATGAGTATTATGTGTTAGAAAAATATTCTTTTCTTTTTAATATCTCAAAATATAATAGGCCATAAACATCTCTAATGTCTGAATCATTTCTTTGTAACATACATTTGATCTTTAATAGCCTTAACTAACCATTATTTTGGTATATCACTAACGTTTTTGACCATTATATGGGTACAGACCATTAAATGCTGGCAATTAAATTTGGTTCTTTATTGCCATTAACCATATACCCTTTAGTGCATTATAACCGTTTGAAAATTGACACTGTCAATCATTCTCAGGTTATGGATCTTTTACATATATATATTGCAAAATTCCTTTCATTTGGTGGGTGAAATAGGACCGAGATGAATTCCTTCTATATATTTCTACTGTGTTTCTTTTGAGAAGTAGAGAGATCAAATCAAGTTCTTGTCCCCGTATTTTTATGAGATGTGTGCTGGGTTTTCTTTTAAGATAAATCTTTGTTAGATTTTGGTTCCTAGTTTTGTACTAGAAGAGCTTGTTGAATCCTGGGGGATACACCCATACCGGGTGAAATATCCTTAAGGACAGTGCCATTGGCATGCCTCAAGCTACAAATAATTCTCTACAATTGTTCGTGATCAAGCATTTTCCTCAAGTGTAAAAGAAGTTCCTACAAGTGTTCGTGATGAAGAAAAGTCCCTACACGTGTTCGTGTTGAAGTATTTTCCGTAAGATTTTCAACATTATGCAATCTGGTGAAGCTGAATTCGAGTTCGATCGTCGCCATGTCAAAGCTATTTTGCTGGTAACATATTTTTGTTCATCATAACTTGAATAGAGTTGCAAGTTAATTTTAGTTGAGCTTAACTAATATGTACCGATGCATAAAAAATAGTTTCACCAACAGGTCATCTTTATTTGTTATAGTAAGTATCTTATCATATTTTTAAAGCCATAAATTCCTCTTTCTTTTGTAGGTTTACTTGTAGATATTTTTGGTGTACTTGATAGTGTACTAATTCTTTTACTCCATCTGTATATTTTTATTCAAGTTTAACTAATATTCATCGACAATGTAAAACGAGTTTCACTAGCAGGTCATGTTTAACTATTTGCAACAAGTAATTTGTCTTATAGTTAAGATTACAAATCTTATAGATTGAATCACTTATAAATAACTTTTGGTGACTTGATAGTAAAATAATTCTTTTACACTATCAATATTTTTTGTAATTGTAATTTCACCATCATGTAGGGAGTTTAGGCCATGACTCCAACCTATATATATATATATTATAAACCAACAAATAAAGACATGAAAAAGGAAAACGATAATTCCCAACCTCTCCATCTACACTAAGTACATTAGGCATTCTTAACTTTGTATGATTTGCTTCAAACCAAGAATTACAAGTAGTGTATATAAGGGTGGAGCTAAAGTATAGTTAACGAGTTCGTCTGAATTCAGTTGTTTTGGTCCAAATTCTGTATTTGTCTTAAGATATGTTGGTCGGACTCTTGACAAATGTCATTAGATGCATGTCAGATCCTTCAAAAGTAATGTAATTTTGAAGGATCTGATACGGGGGCAACGACATTTTTCAAAAATCCGAACAACATAAGTCCAGTGCAGGCTTTAGCCTAAAGCCACTAAAGCAGTGGCTTTAGGCCCCAACTATATTAAGGCCCCATAATTACTCATATTATATGTGTAATTTAAATCATTATATATTTATTAAAACAACAATATACCTAGAATAATTTCACAACAATAAATAAATATATATTTATTATTAGTCATAAATGAAATCCGTTTAATTATTACTGTGAATTTTTTTAATAATGATTACACACGTATTTTTCAAAGTCTATGCTACTTCTATAATATATAATTGATGTAATTACAATTGAATGGCGTAGGCAATTGAATTTTTAATTACTTTATACTTCCTAATGTTATCTGATTCACTTTGAACTTGGATCAATCTTGTTTATAACTTTGGCTTTGGAAGATCTTCCTCAATGTTTTGATTGCTTTTTTAAACATTTTTCAAACTCAAGCCAAGCAATTATTAAACAATTAGATAGGAAAAAACATTATCTTAACCTTGAATGTCTTTGAAAGCATAACAAGAGACAGTCCGTTACACAAAGCATCTCGGGTTAGCGGAGTCTGGGAAAGGGCCGTACCCTAGTAGTCACTAAAAATTGATGGTTTTAATCTACCTTTAAAGTTATCGTAATATAAAAAATTACATAAGTAGAAAACGATACTCTAATTGGCATATTCAATCAAGTGAAGTTTTACTTGTATTTTTAAATATTATTATTGCTTATAGAATTTTTTAAATATTTTTGTGACAATTGCCTATGTTTTCAAAATTAAATCAATGAGATCTTACTTAAGATCAACAATATCTCACGAAAATTTCACAAATAGACTATATTGACTTGAGAAAAATGATACGTCCAACTATAATTAACTATGTTTCAATTTAAGAATCTATAAAAATAAACATCAATAAATTATATAAAAATTTGTTACATAAATATATAAATATAAGGCCTCAATATTTCGGTTTTAGGCCACCTAGTGTATTGAGCCGCCCCTGCATAGGTCTCCACATATATAGTGATGCAGTTCTCATGAGATCCTATACTTATCAGTTAGCATATTAACAACTATCAAGGAATTCAGTCCAAAATTATGTTACAACACTCCTGATGGTCACACCAGTTGATAGAAATTAGAGTTGCCTAGACCGTCGGAAATATATAAGTTGTCATTTTAGTTTTGAGTTTTTGAAGAAAGCTGGTAAAATCAGAAAAATATAAGACTTGGGTTCTTTAGACTCAAATTTGTTGAGAATTTCTCAATTAAAATTTTCAATCAAGAAGAGGTGTGACATAATATGAGAATTTCCCTCTTTAAAATTTCTTACACTGACAGTTTATATAAAGTCAAACTCGACTTTAAGTTATACACTATAAGTATAAGAAAGTTTTACACCATCAAGCCACTTTTACATGTTATTGCAGCTAACTTGTTTATTTTCAAGATTAGAAATCTTACATTTTAAGGAAGCTTAACTTTAGATATTTTTTGGTGACTTGATAGTATAAAAATTTCGTATACCGATGAGGCACACAACGTAAACTCTATTTAAAAATATTTTAAATTTGTTCTTCTTAATATTCCAGACTGAGCAATTTTGTATGAGGCAACATATCTTTGCAATTCTTAAATTTATTAGGTAAAAGTAATTGATATTGTATTTAACATACACTAGCATACATGCAAATGTTATTAATTTAGCAACTCAAAAAGAACTCTCTATGCAGGACATGCTAATAGCTTCAATGGACACCTCATCAACAACAATTGACTGGATTTTCTCTGAACTTCTAAGGCACCCTAAAGTAATGAAAAAACAACAAAATGAGTTGGAACTAATAGTTGGCAAAAATAGAATGGTGGAAGAGTCTGATTTGGAAAAATTAGAGTACTTAGACATGGTCATCAAAGAAGGCTTTAGGCTTCACCCCCATTGCACCACTATTGATTCCTCATGAATCCATTGAAGATTGTACAATTGATGGATTTGATATACCTAAAGGTTCAAGAATTCTAGTAAATACTTGGGCAATTGGAAGAGATCTAGAAGTTTGGCCGGAACCCGAGAATTTCATGCCAGAAAGGTTTATTGGTAGCAATATCGATCTTCGTGGACGTGACTTTCAACTTTTACCGTTTGGCTCTG
Organism: Lycium barbarum; assembly: GCF_019175385.1. NCBI lineage: Eukaryota > Viridiplantae > Streptophyta > Magnoliopsida > Solanales > Solanaceae > Lycium > Lycium barbarum. The sequence goes on along the minus strand of NC_083346.1, from coordinate 113,937,216 downwards.
GAAGAAGAAGTTGTCCTAAATTACAATTAGGGCTCACAATCGTTCGCTTGGTGCTAGCACAATTGGTTCATTGTTTTGACTGGGAGCTACCAAATGGTATGATGCCAAGTGATTTAGACATGACTGAGAAATTCGGTTTAGTTATGGCTAGAACTCAACATCTAATAGCTATTCCTACTTATCGATTGCATGTATAGTTGATATTAGGATGTCAAATGAGTATGTTGGGTTGAGTTGATCTAAGGATATTAAATGAGCTTGAGCTTAATTTCGGTAGGTCAAAATGAACAGAGTTAAATAAATGAGGCAGGTCAGTGACGGGCTAAACAATGGGTCATAGCCCAATCCGACCAACTCTTACCAGGTTTATTTCTTCATTTATTCTCTTATAATTTGTTAGTTATCATAGAAAATTAGTTAAAAAATATCTATTATTTTAATATCCTTTCAAGACTTTTCTTTGGTCAATTTGAATTATATATTTAGTTCAAATTCAGCCCAACTCTTAGATGAACAAATTTGAGCGGGTTAAAATGAATTGAGTTAATAAATGATTCAAGAGTATGTTTGTATTTATATATTGTGTTTTAATCTCTAGTTTGATTATCGGTATAATTTCTTATGGTTCATATCAGAGCCACCGCAGTTTGAGAAAAAGATCAATATTTTGCTGTAATTTTATCGTTGGCAACAACAATTTTTTTGGGATGTAGATTTTCCCTATTGAATTGTAAAGTGGGTTAAAAAAACTTAGTGGAAAAATCTAGGTACAAGTCTGTATAGAAGCAAAAGAACTACTCTTCCTAACAATGGGTACTTTGTAATTCGATGCAATAGCCTGGAGGACAAAGATGAAGTACTATACTCAGGTCCATCTATGATGGCAAATAGACCACATTGTTAAGGTATGTAGCCCAGATTTCAATTTTAACAATGAGGTTATTGCATATGATAGGGGTAACTACTCACTAAGTAGAATTGGCAGTGGGTTAATATGTCCTTGTATGCTGACGAGTGTACATCCCAGCATTGAATGTATTAAATAACTCCTAATGTTGCAACATGAAACTGACAACTTGGAATGTGCAAGGGTTGAATAGATGGTATAAGAAAAAGAAGTTCAGGTTGTGTTTGAAAGAGGCAAATATAGGATTGACTGTTGTAAATATTGAAAATAGAGTTAAAGAGAAATTAAGACCACTTATTTTCTCAACATCTAAATGTATAAAATTTTCATTATTTAAAAACTAAATAATAAATATAAAATTTATATACAATACTAATTAATAATACTACAGCAATAAGATACTTTTAAAAAATTTATACAATGGTTGATGGTGGTAATAACTAATTATGGGGGTCTAGGTACTGACTAAGAATGGTGGTTATAGGTACATAGTAGCTAATGATGATGGTAGTTGACAATATTGGTTAATAGTAATAGTTGATTATGGCAATTGATGGTTACACACAACGGATAATATAGTGATATCTAATGCTGGTGGTGATGATTGATATTAGTACTTGGCGACTTACCGTGTGGTGATTAATATCAGTAATGATTGCTAATTGTTACGGTAATGATGGTTGGTGGTGATAATTGTAATTGATGACTAATGGTGAGGATAATTGATTGTGGTGATTAGCAAAGGTGATGACTGTGGCAGAAGATGGTGTTTATGAGTGGTAGTAGTTAATAATGGTGGGTGACGGCGAGGGAGAAGTTTGGCGGTGGAAGTGGATGGACTAATGGTGGAATGTCATACAATTTTGATTTATACTGCATCTTAAAATTGTCTATTTTATTACCTTTTCATTTTGGTGCTTTTAGGATAAAATAACTTTTAATTATTTTTGTAGTGTTTGGATAAGATTAAAAAAATACTTTTAAGTACTTATTTTTAAGTTAAATAAGCAAAAATAAGCCATAAATTACGATTGCCAACTTATGGCTTATGGTGTATGACTTATAAGCCATAAGTTATAAGCTCATCCAAATAGGCTCTGATGGCTTGTTTGTCTAAGATTCTAAAATCAGTTTATTTTGAAAAATATTTTTTTCATAAGTGCTTTTTAAAAAAGTACTTTCTGCGAAAAGCAATTTTTGTTTGATCAATTAATTTAAAAAATACTTCTGAGCAACAATTAGTGTTTGGCCAAACTTTTAAAAAGTGCTTCTAAGTGTATTTTTCTCAAAAGTGTTTTTCCACAAAAGCTATTTTTTTTAGCTTCTGAAAAACAGTTTCTGCACTCTCCAGAAGTACTTATTTTCTCTCAAAAGCTTAGTCAAACACTTCACTTTTTTAAAATAAGCACTTATTGTAAAAATTAGGGAAAAGGGCCAAATGTACCCCTCTGCTTTGTTTTATTAGACAACTTTATCCTCAGTTAGTAATTGTGAACAAAAATAGCCCTGCTGTCTATAAAGTTTACACCCATATCCTTATTTGGATGGAAAATCCAAATCAAATTAGATAACCCGATTTTAAAAAAAATTATCCAATTCCTTCCCTGACCCGCCCTGACCTAGCCCCGGTTTCATCTTCTTCTCCGAGAGAATGCTCAAAATTTTGATCAAATATCCTTCAATTCTCAATTATATGAGCTCAAACTTGAGATGCAACTTCCTCAAAATTCAGTGAACAAATCCCAATCACCAAATTCTTCAACAACATTGAATCAACAAAACCCATTTTTAATTTTTTTTTTAAGCTTCAAATTCTAACAATGGCTAACGTGTCTTTGATCCATTTTTTTTTCGAAGAATCCTAATTGTTAGCCATTATGGTGCATTTTGTATTATGCTTTCTTCCTTTCCTGTTAGACTTTCCTCTTTTTGGTTTTCAGTACTACTACTGCGTTTGAATGACTGTCCAAATGTATTGAAATTACAATCTTAAGGATAATCTTACTGCACACGATATATCTGGGAGCTGTTGGTTGATGGTCAGTTTGATAGAAAACAAAGTCCATAAATCACAAGTGAATCGATAGGCAATGAATACTAATTTTGGAAGAAGTAAGGGTACTAACCTTGTTCCATTGCTAGATTTGATTGAAGAAGACAAGATCTTTTAAGCCTTGAAGAGTGCACTTTTTAATGTTCTTTTTCTGACATGGAGAGAAAAGAAAAGTAGTGTCTCTTCTAGTTTAGGGACATATCTATTTAAAAGGTACTGAAGTGCCTTTTCAGAGTTATGGTATTTTTTCATATATTTCCAACAAAAATAAATGAAAAAAAATAACAGATATTTTCTAGGTAGGCTCATATAATAATTCTTTATTAGATCATAAAATGAGCTTCTTTAATGATAACATATCTATGTAAAATATATTAATATGTGAGTCCATAAATAGAAAATTACTAACAATCTCCCACTTGTACCATTTATAGAACAATCATACATAGATAAAACTTTAGTGTGAACAAACTTTTGCTATCTTAAGTGAAATATCTCAAAACAATCTGGTCCATCGATAATACCAATACAGGATCAAAGCAGTTTTCGTAACATATATTCGTACCTAAACCCATCAATGGTCATATATATTAGCAATATCAATGACATAGATCAGACACAGAAATTACATGTAAAATAATCTAAATCATGTCTATTTTCAACTGGTCCTACTTTATGACTTGAATAGTCTAATATCACTTTCTTATACCTCATGCAATACCACAGTAGAAAATTAATATACTTATTTTCAGAGTTATCAATTAACATATGAAATTTCATAAAACTTTAATTTCTACAGAAAACAAATTCAACATGTCAAAAAACATAAATAAATTAATAAACTCCCACTAAACTGTCTCATTAGAGGGTCTAACACCCATACGAGCAACATGCTCATGAAATACTTTAGGTGGCAAACTCTTAATGAGTGGATCCGTAATCATTGAGTTTATACTGATATGCTCTATCAACATAAGACGACTCTGAACTCTTTCCTTCACAACCAGAAATTTAATGTCTATGTGCTTTGACTTTGAAGAACTTCAGTCGTTCTTTAAATATAACTCGACAAATTTAATATCACAATGGATTTTCAATGGTCTTTCTACGCCACTGACTATCTACATTCCAGTGATAAAATTTTGTAGCCATATTCCCTGATTTGATGCTTCATAGCAAGCTATAAATTCAGCTTCCATAGTAGAAGAAGCTATTAGTGTTTGTTTGACACTCTTTCAAGAAATAGCTCCTCTAGCCAACATGAAAACATAACCTAATGTAGATCTCCTACTATCAAAACACCCAGCAAAATCTAGATCAGAATGCCCCACGATCTCCGAGTGATCCGACTTCCGATGAGTGAGCATGTAATCTTTAGTACTTTGAACCTCATAACCCGTTTCGCTGCTTTCCAATGATCCATTCTGGGGTTATTTAAGTATCTACCCAACATTCCCACTACATACGCTATATCTAGACATGTACAAACTTGTGCATGCATGAGACTTCTCACTGCTGATGCATATGCGATTTTGTCCATCTCTTTCTTTTCCATATCTAACTTTGGATATTGGCGCAAACTAAATTTATCACCCTTTGCCACAGGTGTATCTCCTGGTGCACAATTTTGCATTCCAAATCTACTGAGCACCTTATAAATATAAGTATTTTGTGATAGTCCAAGAATTCCTCTGGTACAATCTCTATGAATCTGTATACCCAAAACATATACTCTTTACCAAGATCTTTCATCTCAAATTTACTGGATAGAAACTTTTTGGATTCATGCAATAAACCTATTCACTACTTGCCAGTAGAATGTCATCTATAGATAGCATGAGGATAATAAATTTGCTCCTATTGAACCTGAGATATATACACTGATCAATGTTTTTTTCTTTAAAACCAAACGAGGTTATCACCTGATCAAACTTCCGATACCATTGACGGGATGCCTGTTTTAAACCGTATATGGACTTCTTAAGTCTACATACAAGGTGTTTTGAATATTTGGACTCAAAGTTCTCTGGTTGCACCATGTATATCATTTTTTCAATTTCTCCATTGAGAAATGCAGTCTTTACGTCCATTTGATACAGCTCTAAGTCATAATAAGCTACATGTGCCATAATGATTCTAAATGAGTCTTTCGATGAAACTGGCGAAAAGGTATCTTTAAAATCATTGCCTTCCTTTTAAGTGAATCTCTTGGAAACTAGGCGTACTTTATCTCTTTCGATGTTACCTTTTGAATCATGTTTGGTTTTGAAAATCCATTTATAATCAATCGGTTTCGATCCTTGGGGTAACTCGACAAGATCCCAAATGATATAGCACGACGATAATAAATTTTCTCCCACTGAACTTGGGGTATATATGTTGATCAATGGTGTTTTCTTTAAAACCAAATGAGGTTATCACTTGATCAAACTTCCAGTAATATTGACAAGATGCCTATTTTAAATCGTAAATGGACTTCTTATGTCTACATACAAGGTGCTTTAAATCTTTGGACTCAAAGTTCTCTGGCTGAACCATGTATATCGTTTCATCAATGTCTCCATTGAGAAATGCATTCTTTACGTCCATTTGATGCAGCTCTAAGTCATAATAAGCTATAGGTGCCATATGATTCTAAATGAGTCTTTCGATGAAACTGTCGAAAAATTCTCCTTGAAATATATGCCTTTCTTTTGAGTGAATCCCTTAGCAACTAGACGTGATTTATATCTTTCGATATTACCTTTCGAATAACGTTTGGTTTTGAAAATCCATTTACAACTAATCGGTTTCAATCCTTGGGGTAACTCGACAAGATCCCAAACGCCATTGTCTTTCATAGACTGCTTCTCATCTTTCATGGCTTCGAACCATTTAGCAGAGTTTTGACATGATTTTTCTTTACTAAGGCCTCATTTGTTTGCACTTATTGGAGGTCTGAATCTAAATGGTTCATACCTTAAGTCATTAAGTGCATTTGTTTGCATTACGGTCTAAGCACTTATTAGGTTTGAAGAGGTCTTAATCATTAAGATCTTGAACCAAGTCTTAATATCATTAGAGGTATTTTTGTATGAAACATTTTTATCATCAGCTCCAACCCCAACCCTCCACCTCAACCCCACCCCCACGCATTCTCCACTCCAACCCCACTCATCCACCTCAACCCCACTCCACCACCCGCCCACCCTCCACTCCCCACTACCAACCCCAATACTATCCACCCCCACTCCCCACCACCAACCCTTACCCCACACCACCCACCCCCACTACCCCCACATCCCACCACCAACCCCACCCCCACTACCCCCACCTCCCACCACCAACCCCACCCTCACTACCCTCACCTCCCACCACCAACCCCACCCCCACTACCTCCCACTCCTTACCCAAACCACCCACCACCCACTCACCCCTCCACCCCCACTCAACACCCACCACGACTACAAAAAATCTCCACCATTACTAATGAACATAAATGTTTCATTTTTTTATCAAATAATATTTTATTTTATTAAATTTGTATTTATTTTCTACTATTTAATTACTTTTTAATTTGAATTGTATATTTATTATATTTAAAAAAAATACATTATGAACATGAACATTCAGATATTGATAAACAAACAGTCTTAATCATTCAGTGTTCAGACCTAGACACAACATCTTAATCATTCAGATGTGCATTCAGAGTCAGACATCTTAATCTTAATGAAAACAAATGAGGCCTAAGTCGTAGGATCATCTTCTAATCCTACATCAAAATTATGTTCGTGGAGATAAACAATATAGTCATCTGAATTTGCATTTCTCCTTTCTCTGTTAGATCTTCTTTTAGTGTCACGACCCAACCAAAGGGCTATAACGGGCACCAGGAACTACCTTACCGAGCACCTTTTAGCATACTTTCATAATCACATCTAGGTGAGCCACATGGCTAACTTATAATTACCATGAACTAAATGACACAAGTTCCATCGAACATAGGCACATCTATATAAACATCATTAACTATGTCCATATATATATATATATATATATATATATATATATATATATATATATATATATATATATATATATATATATATATATATGTATATATACACACACACACAAGCCGACAAAAAGGCTATCAAAATGATATACAAAATATGAACCGATAAGGATACGGGATACCTAGCTATACACATCTGTCTACGAGCCTCTATGAAGAATATGTAATATCATAATGATAGGACAGGACCCCGCCATGCCCATATATGTACACAAAGAGGAATAATACCGACTACTGCAGCTCCAGATCAAATGGAGCACTTCTATACAATCACTGATAAAGCAGTCTAAAGGTCTGGTCTGTCTCCTTGTCTACCTGCGGGCATAAATGCAACATCCACAAACAAAAAAAAATCAGTATGGATAATGTACTGAGTATGTAAGGCATGAATTGTAATATGATGAAAACACGAAGATAACATAAGATAAAGAGTACAATTTATCCCTCATAATATCTCTTAAGACGATTGTCATGCATACTTAACCTTTCTCTAGAGGGAACATTTCATACATATGCATATACAATACCATATCCAACCATATAGGTTCGGTGTCACCCATGCCCGGCCATAGCAAGGCTCGGTGTTGTCCATACCCAACTGCAGTGGTGTGCACATAATAGATATCATACCCGGCATATAAGCTCGGTGACACAAAATAGCTATATACATATATGACATACATGAGTATCCAAACGAAACATTACAACTCTATCGGGGTGACATAAAGTCGATAAACCCCCAATTTATATTATGGAATCACCATCATCATCATCACTATGGAGAGCTTTTATCAATGATATCTTGAGAATCTTGAAATTCAAGAACTTCTAGCATTTCTAGGAATAGGACATTACGGATATCTTAGATGCATTCACAATAAGGAAATCATGCCTTTAGAAAGAAGCGTTAGCCTTACATACCTTTACGTCTTCTTAACTACTTAACGTTCTCCTCCGAAGTCCGCAAAATCAACATTCAAGAGGATTCACGCTAAGGTTAAGCCTTGAAAACACTCTTAAGTTCAAACTAGTGCAATTAACGAACTAACGAAATTTGGGCAGCATTTCCCCTATTTTATCAACTTCCATCATATCATAAAATGACTCCCAAACAATAATAACAACATCCACAATGTCATAATCAACAAGTTATATTCAATTTAGCCTCAAATTTGTCCAAAATACCTTTTTCAAATTCATCTCATGTCATCTTCCTCACTTCAACACTTTATGACTTCATGACTTCTCCACTTTAATTCTTTTCCTTTCCAAGAGTTACTAAACCTTTACATCAACTCAATCATGTAAATAATAGGAAGAACATACCTTATAATATTGGAACTTCACCTTCTTCAACTCCTTTCATGACCAAGTTTATCACAACTTGGAAGAGAAGCAAGAACAATCTCCTTTCATGGATTACCTTTAGGTTTTGATGTTAATCTTCTCTCTTGATGATATGGAAAGGTTTGGAGTGTTATGGAACCTTCAAAAACTCTCTAGAACTGTGGGGAAATAAATGTGGGAGGTTGGTATGAAAATGGGGTCTTTTGAGATTTAAAAAGGTGCCAAAGTTGCCTCTCCCCCTTCTCTCCCCCCCCCCCCCCCCGCATCAACTTGCGGTGGAGATGCGGCTCAGCATAATGGATATGCGATTGCATCTCCCCTACTCTCCATGGGGTGGAGTTTTGGCAGTGAGGGATGCCAATTTGGTGAGTTTGCTGCGCATATGCGGCCCAGCATACTGAGTATGCGGCCGCATATGGGCCCTCATTTTCCCCGGTTTCGCGAAAATGCATTCGACCTCCAGTAATAATGGAACCTTCTTGGAACTTGTAGGTGTTGTAGGTCTCGGCCAAGTCTTTACAACTTCAATCTTCTGGGTATCCACCCGAATGCCATCAACTGAAATAATATGCCCCAGAAAAATCACAGAATTCAACCAAACCTCACATTTTGAAAATGTTACATATAGCTCCTGATCCTGAAGAACTGTAAGGACCGTACGTAAATGATCCGCATGTTCTGCCTCATATCATGAGTATACCAGGATATCATCGATAAACACAACCACAAACAAGTCTAGGAAAGGCCTGAACACATTGTTCATCAAATCCATGAACACCGCCGGTGCATTAGTCAATCCGATCGACATTACTCGAAATTTGAAATGACTGTATCTAGTTCTGAAGACCGTATTAGAATTATCTTTCTCCCTAACTCTCACCTGGTGGTACCCCGATCTCAAGTCTATCTTTGAGAACCATTTGGCACTCTGTAACTGATCAAATAAATCATCAATTCTTGGGAGCGGATATTTATTCTTGATCGTCACCTTATTCAGCTGTCTGTAATCAATACACATCCGCAAGGAACTATCTTTATTTCTTACAAACAATACAGGTGCTCCCCACGCCGATGAACTAGGCCTGATAAGCCTTTCTCAAGTAAATCTTTCAATTGCTCCTTAAACTCTTTCAGTTCTATAGGAGCCATTCTATAAGAAGGAATTGATATTGGTTTAGTATTAGGTAGCACATCAATGGAAAAATCAATCTCTCACTCTGGTGGAAGGCCTGGAAGCCCGTCCAGGAATACATCCGAAAAATCATTCACTACTGGGACGGATTGAAGAGTTGGTGGCTTTACTTCTATATCTTGAACCCGAACCGAATGATAAATAAAACCTTTAGAAATTATCTTCCTTTCCTTGAGATAGGAAACAAACCTACCTCTTAGAGACGTTGTATTACCCTTTCACTCTAAAATTGGCTCTTCCGAAAACTGAAAACGAACCATTTTTGTTCTACAATCAATAATTGCGTAACAAGAAGCCAACCAATCCATACCTATAATGACATTAAAATCTACCATTTTTAGCTCATTTAGATCAGCCATAGTATGATGGTCACAAATCACAACCACACAATTTCTATATACCCGATTAGCTATCACTGAGTCACCGATGGGTGTAGACACTTCAAAAGGTTTAATTGGCTCAGGTTTCACCCCAATACAATCGGCAATATAAGGAGTAATATATGACAATGTAGAACTTGGATCATTCAATGCATATACGTCATCATAAGATATCGACAATATACTCATGACAACATCGGGGGAAGACTCGAGATCCTGTCGCCCAGCCAGTGCATAAATACGGTGCTGAGGACCACTCGAACTGGGTGCTCCTCCTCTACCTCTACCACGACCAGCTAGTGTCTGTAAGCCTTGCCCCGGAGGGCGTATAGATGATAAAGAACTAGTTGTTGACCCAGTGGGCTGAATTGTGCCCCTACCACCTCGAAACGGACACTCTAACATAATATGGTCTGACTGGCCGCAAGCATAGCAAACATCCAAACCTAATCGACACTGTCCCCAATGTAGCTTATCGCATAAGTACATCATGGTAAGGGTGGTCTCGTCTGACCTGAATCACCCCTATACTGAGAACCCGAAGCTGTGAAACTTTGACCCGGTCTGGATTGAATAGGTCTATCAAATCTCTAGCTTGCAAATCGTGAAGGGGCACTAATCGCTGAATGACCTAAGTGCCTAGAATACTGCTGCCTCTTCCCTCCTCTAAGCTCACTAACCGGACCTGAGGATCTAGCTCTCTTACTATAACCCCTATCATGGTCACGCTCACTTCTCAGTTGTTGCTGTCGTTCTTTCAAATTCTGGGCATGGGCCTGAATACGAGAAATATCCATACCTTCCTAAAGTGAGGCTACCAAACACTCATCCATCAAATGCGGCCCCAAACCATTCATAAACCGGTGAACGCGATCTCCCATATTAGCTACCATGACCAGAGCATACCTGAGCAAAAAAATAAAACGAAGCCTATACTCAAGGGCACTCATATTTCCCTGTCTAAGATTCAAGAACCTATCAGCTCTGCCCCGTCGAACCACTGGTGACAAATAGTGTCGGAGAAAAGCATCTGCAAACTCTTGCCATATCGGTGGAGGTGTGTTGACTCCTCTAGAAGACATCCAAATAGTATACCAATGAACCACAACATCTCGTAATGTTATGTCCCGTGCTTTCGTATAATTGGAAATCGAGAAATAAACAAGACTTGTGTGTTATAAGGAAATATTTTTGATTTTGATGAATATGACTATGTTGGTTATGGAATCATAGATGTTAAGACATCGGGGAAGGCCGAGGGTAAATTTGAAATTTCGAAAATTAGTTTCGGGAATTACAAAACGGGACGTGTAACGAATTGGGCCAAGAAAAATATGAAACAAAAATTGGGGCCCAAAGCATTGAAGTGGCCGGCCAAGGGGCAAGGTCCAAGCCCATTTTATTAAGGTCATGTGCTATGCACATGACCTATAAGTGGATATATATCTAGATGCCTTAGTAGTTATCAAGAACAAATCACAAAAAAATTCAAGAACACCTCAAGTGAGGCTCTCGGCCGAGAGTGAGCAAGAGAGAAAGAAAAGTTTTTGCTAGCCTTTGTTTCAATCCAAAAATCTTGATTTTTGCATAGTTGTGAAGTACTCAAGACCCTCTTCAACGGGGTACAAGTAGTTTGGCGGAAGAGCGACGTTTGCGGCAAATCGGAATTTCAAGAAAAAGGTGAGAAATCTATGTTTTTATGTTATGAAATGGGTTTGTATGTTATAGTGATTGATGTTGCATGAAGATTGTGGGATGGTGTTGTGTTTGTGCATGGCGTGTGTGTGTGAAAAGGGTGTGTTTGGCCGTGTGCCCTTAGAAGGGGAAAGAAATGTTAATTGATCTTGTTTAGTTTGTTTAGTTGCGTCGTGGTGGCCTTTATAACGTAAATGAATGATTAATGAATTGAATTGGCGTTGGAAAAGGAGTTCGGAACATTATCGGAAAGTATATACCTTTGGTATATTTGCGTATATCATTGTATATCTTTGATGCTAAAGACTTTAAATATGATTTATGGTTGATGTTAATGAATTCGGAATGAAACGACGCAAGTTAGAACGTTCGTTGTAAGTTTTGATGTTTTGAAAGAATTATGGAAAGTAATGAATCTTGGGCAATTTCGTATATGGCTTGGAATGTATTTGGGATGTGATTGAATAATCTTGAAGGAGTGAATTAATACAATAATGTGGGCATAGATTTGGAATTTTGGAAGTTTGAATGAAAAGTTGCCAACTTAGGTAATAAGGTAGAACTTTGAAGCTAGAGTGGTTTGATTATGATTTATGTTGTTTGATGATGTGTGGGCTGTTGTTGTTGATGTATTTGCGCCGAGCTAAGTCTCGGGGATGTTAGATTTATAGGGGAAATGCTGTCGAAATTTCGGTAGGCAAAAATGAAGTTAATGGCATTTTTAAGCCTAAGAATCTCAAATTGGTAACTTTGACCATTTGCAGATTTCGGACGAAACGGGACTTGATTTTTGGGAGAGCATAAGACGTCTGTAAGGTATGTAAAGCTTCCCACTTCTTCGTTTGGCATGTCTTGGTATGTTAGGTGAATATTGGAACCTCCGGAGCATTTCTGCTCCTCGAAACCCGATCCACAGAAAAGTTACTATTCATTCAATTCAATTGAAGCCTAAGGGCTCTATTTTGGCTAGAATGCCACCAATCGTCCGAAACCTATCGAAATGTGGTCGGGTAACTTAGAAATGATTATGTATGAACTTTTGGCCCTTAAATGTTCGTAAATTATGTTCGCCACCTCAATTCGACTCGAGGTGGGCCCGCTAACCCCGAGACGCCCTATTTGTCTTATTGGGCTGTCCTTTTGAATAAAGTTTGATATGAAACCTTCGGTTTTGGAACTTCCTCCTACGAGATATGTTTTGAATATTATGATATGCTAAGTTACGTTTTGAGCCATACGTAATATTTTGGAAACGTTTTGTGAAATGAAACTTTGTATCGACTAAGTATTCGATTATTTTGTACTGTGAAATGACTTATGAGACTACTAAGTTTTGAAAGGCTATTTTGAAGTATGATTTGCATTTGTTTGCTCACGACTCCGCTCGTGCCTTATTATGACTTCGTTCACCGGTTCCCGGGCCGGTTATGATTCGTGCGCCTTACAATAATTCGGCCGTATGCTGTGTTACGGTTCCCGAGGCTTCGCCATAGGGTCGGGTTCCGTTTGGAGTTATGCTGTGATATGGCTCGTGATGCGATACGCTCACCTATGTTTGTGTTTGTGTTCGGAGATACGGAGATTTGAAACTTTCTGGTGTTATGCTGTGTGTGGCGCCAGCGTCGGAGTGGCGACCACGTTCTTAAGCGTTTGCATGATTTCGTTTGCATTATGTATACGTATATGACTTTGATACGGATTTTGACATACTGATTTGTACTCCACCTTGTTATCTGATTTGCTTTCAATTTTGATCCATATTTCTGTACTCCGTGCTTTACATACTCAGTACATATTTCGTACTGACCCCCTTTCTTCGGGGGCTGCGTTTCATGCCCGCCGGTACAGACATTGGTGATCCTCCACTGTAGGCTTCACTTTCTGCTATTTTGGAGTACTCCTTCTGATCCGGAGTCCACTTTTGGTACAGACTCCTTTTGCTATGTATATGCTCTGTATATTTGACGATTTGGGTACGGCGAGGCCCTGTCTCGCCATATGTCTTTGTTTTGAGTTCGTAGAGGCCTGTAGTCATATATGTGGGGCGAGGGTCCTATATATGTTTGTTTGATTTTGTTTTCTGGTCTTAAAGCGGTCCGTTTGTTTTGATGGCCCTAAATGGCCCTTATGCTTATGTTTGCACTTCCGACCGGCGATGTCTATTCCGCCGCTCAGTTTGTATTTGATATGGCATTTTGATTTGTGCGACCGCTTAAGACATATTTGATAAAGATTCAGTTTGATATGACTTTTATGAATTTTTTTGGAACTTGCTCAGATTTGGTGAATGAATATGCGGTTTGGTCTGGGTACCCAGATAGGGTGCCAGTCGCGGCCCACGGGGCTGGGTCGTGACAAAGTGGTATCAGAGCGGTTTGTCCTCGGAATGTCTACAGGCCGTGTCTCGTAGAGTCTTGTTTATCGATGTGTTGTGCACCACATCTATAAACAGGAAGCTACAGGGCATTTAGGGTGTTACTTTCTTTGGAATCTTAGATCGTGCGATAGAGCTGTGCTATTAGGGTCATTCTGATCTGACCCGTTATTGTGTTTGCAGTGATGCCTCCGAAGAAGGCAACGGCGGCCCAGAAGGGCAAAGCGAGGATGGGAGAGTCTAGCCAGGCACAGCGAACTACCCGGGCTCGTGTTTATGATTTGCCCGAGGTTGTGCCTCATTCTGAGGGGTCTGCTACACCCCCACTAGTACAGCCTGCAGCAGGACCTTCAGCAGCTCCAGAGGTCCGTGTACCCGCTCCTGAGACTCCAGCTCCTCAGCCTGGGGCGGAGGATAGGACCCTGAGAGAGGATGTACAGTTGTTGACTACACTGGTAGCAGGACAGGCTCGCAGACGCGGGCGGAGGGACGATGATGACGATGACAGGCGGGACAGCCTGAGAGTTCGGGAGTTTCTATTATGTGGCCCTCCAGAGTTTTTCGGGTCTAACTCCGACGAGGACCCCCATGACTTTATTCGGGGGATGCGGCGCTCACTGGACTTAGTCAGGGCCTCAGAGACCGAGTCGGTCGAGCTGGCTTCGCACAAACTTCGAGATGTTGCTACCCACTGGTACGAGACTTGGGAGTTGTCTAGGGGAGAGGGTGCCCCTCCAGCCACTTGGGATCAGTTTGTGACAGAATTCACCCGCCACTTTCTGCCCCCAGAGTTACGACGGGAGCGAGCTGATCGGTTTTTACATTTGCAGCAGAGGGGTCGAAGCGTTCGTGAATATAATTTGGAGTTTGATTCCCTGTCCCGGTATGCACCTGCCGTGGTAGCTGATATGTCTGATCGGATGCATAGATATGTTATGGGGTTGGATCGTTACCTGATTGACGGCTGTATGGCGGTGTCATTGCAGACAGATATGGACATTGCCCGTCTACAGGCCTACGCCCAGGGGATGGAGAACCGGCACCGAGCAGATCGGCCCAGCCGAGAGTATGATGGGAGATGGCCCAATAGGGCCAGATTAGCGGGGTATCCTGGAGATTCTTGGGGCGGGCAGCCTCAGTATCAGTCCAGTGGATACTTCCCTCCGTTAGGCCGGGACACGCAGTCTGCTAATAAGCGATTGAATAGTGCGGGGCCGTCTGGGGCCGGTCAGAGCCCCAGGGTGGCAGGTTCATAGGTATCCAGGGGTCCCAGCCATGCCAGACCACCCAGGCCCCGTTGTTCTCATTGCGGGAAGTCTCATCCTGGCGAGTGCTATCGAGCGATTGGAGCTTGTTTTTCTTGTGGTGGTCAGGGCCACTTTATGAGAGACTGTCCGTTGGCTAGCGGTTCTGGTAGTGCGGCTCAGCCGACAGGGTCAGCCGCCGGTTCATCATCTGCTCCATCTGTTGCACGCCCTGGAGGGCGAGGTATGCCAGCACCGGCAGGACGCGGTCGAGGCCGCGGTGGCGGTTCAGGTTCTAGCGGTCCCTCGAACGGCATATACGCTTTGACTGGTCGGCGTGACCCAGAGGCATCACCAGACGCAGACCCAGGTATATTACTACCCTTTTTCTGAATGAATATGTGCAATGATAGGCCTGTATTCTAGTATTTTATGCGATGTTTCCTTTCTGCGTGTCAGTAAAAGTAGGGTAAGAATTCGAATCAATGAAAATATTCGAGGCGGCTATCTATGCAGGTGGGGGGCGAATATAGGGAGTTTGGCAGGCTAAAACGAGAAACCACATAGCTAGGAGAGCAAACGACCTATTTGGGTCGGAGTGGGACCCGCCACGAAAACTTCCTGAAAAATTTGCTAAAACCCCTATTGGCCCTGAAATTACGTGACAAAGGTCGTGCGGGGCACTTGACGAAGTTATATCAGCCCTAACGCGTCAAAATGCATGGAAGTTCCGGGGTTAAGCGTGCTCAAGCCAGAGCAATTCTGGGATGGGTGACCCCTGGGAAGGAATGTAAAGTTTTTCATAAGTGAGAGTGCGATAAATATAAATGGAAACTTGGGGTAACCAAAAAGGTAAATAGAATGTGTGTGGAGGAATTAGTGCCCTTTCGGGAGTCGCGGAGAACGAGGCAGACTAAATGGGCAAAAAGAAAAGGGGACAACACCGCTTGGGAAGTTGAACGAATTTGAATAACCGTCAGAGACGTTCGCCAGTAAGGTATTAGTAAATGTGTGTGTGTGTGTGTATGATTTTCGTTTGGTGCCCATGTGGGTTAAGAGCCGAGACCCGGCAACTAATGTTGTGATAGACGAAAGGTTTTACTAAACCGAATACATGAAGCGAAGCGGGGGCGACGATCCGAAAGTTGTCAAGGGATAGAAAATCCCTAAGTACATTATAACTCAGTTTAGAATGACGATGTCTGAAAGAGAAAATGAGTATGGAGGGTAGGAAAGATGAAAGATAAGCAGTGTGAATAAGTGGAATCTTTGAAAGAATCGATACGCGAGACGTAAGACAATTTGTGTGACAACTTGGCGAATAAGTTTGCCAATAAAAAGGAAATTCTCATGAATTATTGGAGCCTTAATAGGAGCGATTTGATGCTAATTCGACATTCCATCTGTTGTGCTTCTGCACTCCCGATTCCGATAAGGCTCTGTCTAGTACGCCTCTGTATTTCTGAGCTCGATTATGTTCCCGTCTGATGAATCTTTGTGCGTCTGATTCTGAATACGTTTCTGTCTGGCACACCTCTGTATGTCTGACTCTGGATATAAATCCGTCTGATATGCTTCTGTGTGTTTGATTTTGATCACGCGTATGTTCGATACATTTCGGTTTGTCTAATCACGACTCTGTATGATACAATTCTGTACAATTGATTCTGATTTCGAATCTGTCCGATATGATCTTGTACGTCTGACTTCGATTATGAATCTGTCTGGTATATCTTCGCGCGTTTGATTCTGATTACGAATCCGTTTGATACGCCTTTGTACGTCTGACTCCGATCTCAGATTTGTCTGATATACTTCCGTACCTCTGATGTTGACTATGAATCCGTCCGATATGCTTATACGCGTCTGGCCCTAGTTTTGAATCTGTTTGGCATGAAGTGTCTGGTATGAAGTAAAGTGAGATTACGGTGATGTGGTAAGAAACTCAGAAGTGTAGCAAAAAAAATGATATTGACTATGATGTCTGGAAAGCGTTTGTCCATTACAAGAATGTAGCGTATGGTTCGGTGATTACGTGGGGTATGAGAAAATGTATTATGAAGGCATTTGAATCAGTGATGTGAAGAATTTACCCCCCTAAAGTTAGTAAAGAAACCGTGTCGGAAAATCAATAAAGGACAGCTATAAAGAGAACCCTCCCGGAGCAGTATGACGCCCCATAAGGTCGATTCAACATTCGAGGACGAATGTTCTTAAGGGGGGGGAGAATGTTATGTCCCGTGCTTTCGTATAATTGGAAATCGAGAAATAAACAAGACTTGTGTGTTATAAGGAAATATTTTTGATTTTGGTGAATATGACTATGTTGGTTATGGAATCATAGATGTTAAGACATCGGGGAAGGCCGAGGGTAAATTTGGAATTTCGGAAATTAGTTTCGGGAATTACAAAACGGGACGTGTAACGAATTGGGCCAAGAAAAACATGAAACAAAAATTGGGGCCCAAAGCATTGAAGTGGCCGGCCAAGGGGCAAGGTCCAAGCCCATTTTATTAAGGTCATGTGCTATGCACATGACCTATAAGTGGATATATATCTAGATGCCTTAGTAGTTATCAAGAACAAATCACAAAAAAATTCAAGAACACCTCAAGTGGGGCTCTCGGCCGAGAGTGAGCAAGAGAGGAAGAAACTTTTTTGCTAGCCTTTGTTTCAATCCAAAAATCTTGATTTTTGCATAGTTGTGAAGTACTCAAGACCCTCTTCAACGGGGTACAAGTAGTTTGGCGGAAGAGCGACGTTTGCGGCAAATCGGAATTTCAAGAAAAAGGTTAGAAATCTATGTTTTTATGTTATGAAATGGGTTTGTATGTTATAGTGATTGATGTTGCATGAAGATTGTGGGATGGTGTTGTGTTTGTGCATGGCGTGTGTGTGTGAAAAGGGTGTGTTTGGCCGTGTGCCCTTAGAAGGGGAAAGAAATGTTAATTGATCTTGTTTAGTTTGTTTAGTTGCGTCGTGGTGTCCTTTATAACGTAAATGAATGATTAATGAATTGAATTGGCGTTGGAAAAGGAGTTCGGAACATTATCGGAAAGTATATACCTTTGGTATATTTGCGTATATCATTGTATATCTTTGATGCTAAAGACTTTAAATATGATTTATGGTTGATGTTAATGAATTCGGAATGAAACGACGCAAGTTAGAACGTTCGTTGTAAGTTTTGATGTTTTGAAAGAATTATGGAAAGTAATGAATCTTGGGCAATTTCGTATATGGCTTGGAATGTATTTGGGATGTGATTGAATAATCTTGAAGGAGTGAATTAATACAATAATGTGGGCATAGATTTGGAATTTTGGAAGTTTGAATGAAAAGTTGCCAACTTAGGTAATAAGGTAGAACTTTGAAGCTAGAGTGGTTTGATTATGATTTATGTTGTTTGATGATGTGTGGGCTGTTGTTGTTGATGTATTTGCGCCGAGCTAAGTCTCGGGGATGTTAGATTTATAGGGGAAATGCTGTCGAAATTTCGGTAGGCAAAAATGAAGTTAATGGCATTTTTAAGCCTAAGAATCTCAAATTGGTAACTTTGACCATTTGCAGATTTCGGACGAAACTGGACTTGATTTTTGGGAGAGCATAAGACGTCTGTAAGGTATGTAAAGCTTCCCACTTCTTCGTTTGGCATGTCTTGGTATGTTAGGTGAATATTGGAACCTCCGGAGCATTTCTGCTCCTCGAAACCCGATCCACAGAAAAGTTACTATTCATTCAATTCAATTGAAGCCTAAGGGCTCTATTTTGGCTAGAATGCCACCAATCGTCCGAAACCTATCGAAATGTGGTCGGGTAACTTAGAAATGATTATGTATGAACTTTTGGCCCCTAAATGTTCGTAAATTATGTTCGCCACCTCAATTCGACTCGAGGTGGGCCCGCTAACCCCGAGACGCCCTATTTGTCTTATTGGGCTGTCCTTTTGAATAAAGTTTGATATGAAACCTTCGGTTTTGGAACTTCCTCCTACGAGATATGTTTTGAATATTATGATATGCTAAGTTACGTTTTGAGCCATACGTAATATTTTGGAAACGTTTTGTGAAATGAAACTTTGTATCGACTAAGTATTCGATTATTTTGTACTGTGAAATGACTTATGAGACTACTAAGTTTTGAAAGGCTATTTTGAAGTATGATTTGCATTTGTTTGCTCACGACTCCGCTCGTGCCTTATTATGACTTCGTTCACCGGTTCCCGGGCCGGTTATGATTCGTGCGCCTTACAATAATTCGGCCGTATGCTGTGTTATGGTTCCCGAGGCTTCGCCATAGGGTCGGGTTCCGTTTGGAGTTATGCTGTGATATGGCTCGTGATGCGATACGCTCACCTATGTTTGTGTTTGTGTTCGGAGATACGGAGATTTGAAACTTTCTGGTGTTATGCTGTGTGTGGCGCCAGCGTCGGAGTGGCGACCACGTTCTTAAGCGTTTGCATGATTTCGTTTGCATTATGTATACGTATATGACTTTGATACGGATTTTGAAATACTGATTTGTACTCTACCTTGTTATCTGATTTGCTTTCAGTTTTGATCCATATTTCTGTACTCCGTGCTTTACATACTCAGTACATATTTCGTACTGACCCCCTTTCTTCGGGGGCTGCGTTTCATGCCCGCAGGTACAGACATTGGTGATCCTCCACTGTAGGCTTCACTTTCTGCTATTTTGGAGTACTCCTTCTGATCCGGAGTCCACTTTTGGTACAGACTCCTTTTGCTATGTATATGCTCTGTATATTTGACGATTTGGGTACGGCGAGGCCCTGTCTCGCCATATGTCTTTGTTTTGAGTTCGTAGAGGCCTGTAGTCATATATGTGGGGCGAGGGTCCAATATATGTTTGTTTGATTTTGGTTTCTGGTCGTAAAGCGGTCCGTTTGTTTTGATGGCCCTAAATGGCCCTTATGCTTATGTTTGCACTTCCGACCGGCGATGTCTATTCCGCCGCTCAGTTTGTATTTGATATGGCATTTTGATTTGTGCGACCGCTTAAGACATATTTGATAAAGATTCAGTTTGATATGACTTTTATGAATTTTTTTGGAACATGCTCGGATTTGGTGAATGAATATGCGGTTTGGTCTGGGTACCCAGATAGGGTGCCAGTCGCGGCCCACGGGGCTGGGTCGTGACACGTAATCTATAGGAGGCCAACTCTACCGACTCAACATCTGAAACATGTATTATTCGCAACGTTCTCAACATTCCATCTATGAAGCTCTGCGGGTCCTCATCCGATTTTGACCCAAAGAATTCTAGAGGGTTTAAACTAATAAAATCATGGGCTCTGGCACTGACAGCTCTATCACCATGACCCGTACCTTGTCGCTGGGCCTGAGCGGCGACTAACTGAGTCAGTAAATGAATGACCTCTCTCACCTCTTGGCCTGAGGCATCTGGTGGAGGTACTAGGGGTGCTGGATCTGGAGCTGAGGCTCCTTCATGCTCCTCTGAAGCAGGTGGAGTATGAGAGGATCAAGATGAAACCTCATTCTGGGACTCGCCTTCATCTACCTCTGTAGGCGGTACCCGTTCAGTCCTCCTACTTGCCACTGTCTTGCCCTTATGGGCTGCTGTAGCTTTTTTCTTCACAGGCGTCACTGAAAACATAATGCACGGTTAAGAAAAGGGAAATTATTATATCATGGCTCTATCGCACGATCTATGATGAAGAAGAAGGTCATTCATTCCTAAATGCGCACAGCCTCCTGTTTATCAGTGTGACGCGCTTCACACCCATAAACAAGACTTTACTGGACACGACTTATAGACACACCCTAATACGAACTGCTCTGATACCACTTTTATCACGACCTAACCAGAGGGCCATGACGGGCACTCGGAACTACCCTACCGAGCACCTTTTAACATACTCTCATAATCACATCTAGGTGAGCTACATGGCTAACTCATAATTACCATGAACTAAATGACATAAGGCTACGGGATACCTAGCTATACACATCTGTCTACGAGCCTCTACGAAGAGTATGTAATATCATAAAGATGGGACAAGACCCCATCATGCCCATATATGTATACAAAAAGGAATAATACCGACTAATGCAGCTCCAGATCAAATGGAGTACTTTTATGTAATCACTAATGAAGCAACCTAAAGGTTTGGCTTGTCTCTCTGTCTACCTACGGGCATGAACGCAGCGTCCACAAATAAAAAGACGTTAGTATGGATAATGTACTGGGTATGTAAGGCATGAATAGACATGATGAAAGCATGAAGATAACATAAGATAAAGAGTACAATTTACACCTCATAATAGGATCTTTCCCCCTTTTAGAATTGCATAGAATTCTTTTTTATTCGTCATTGATGAATTATTCATTAGAACCGCCATTAGAAATCTAGTAGTAGTATTTTTTTTTTTATTTTGGAATTATTTCTTAAGATGATTGTCATGTATACTTAACCTTTCTCTAGAGGGAACATTTCATACATATGCCTATACAATACCATATTAGGTTCGGTGTCACCCATACCTGGCCATAGCAAGGCTCGGTGTTGTCCATACCCAACTGCAGTGGTGCGCGCGCAATAGATATCATACCCGGCCATATAAGCTCGGTGTCACAAAATAGCTATATACATATATGACATACATGAGCATCTAAAGGAAATATTGCAACTCTATTAGGGTGACATAAAGTCGGTAAACCCCCGATTTCTATTACGGAATCACCATCATCATCATCATCATCATCATTATCATCATCACTATGGAGAGCTTTTATCAATGATATCTTGAGAATTGTGAAAGTCAAGAATTTCTAGCATTTCTAGGAATAGGACATTACGGATATCTTAGATGGATTCACAATAAAGAAATCATACCTTTAGAAAGAAGGGTTAGCCTTACATACCTTCACATCTTCTTAACTACTTAACGTTCTCCTCCGAAGTCCGCAAAATCAACATTCAAGAGGATTCACACTAAAGTTAAGCCTTGAAAACACTCTTAAGTTCAAACTAGTGCAATTAACGAACTAACAAAATTTGGGCAGCATTTCCCCTATTTTTTCAACTTCCACCATATCACAAAACAACTCCCAAACAATAATAACAACATCCACAATATCATAATCAAGAATTTATATTGAATTTAGTCTCAAAATTTGACCAAAATCCCTTTTTCAAATTCATCTCATAGTCATCTTCCTTACTCCAACACTTTATGACTTCTCCACTTTAATTATTTTCCTTTCCAAGAGTTACTAAACCTTTACATCAACTCAATCATGTAAATAATAGGAATATCATACCTTATAATAGAGGAACTTTACCTTCCTTAACTCCTTTCAAGACCAAGATTATCACAACTTTAAAGAGAAGCAAGAATAATCTCCTTCCATGGATTACCTTTGGGTTTTGATGTTGATCTTCTCTCTAGATGATATGGAAAGGTTTGGAGTGTTATGGAACCTTCAATCACTCTCTAGAAATGTGGGGAAATAATGTGGGAGGTTGGTGTGAAAATGGGGTCTTTTGGGATTTAAAAAGGTCGCAAAGTCGCCCCCCCCCCCCCCCCCCCCGCGCATCAACTCGCAGTGGAGATGTGGCTCAGCATATTGGATATGCGGCTGAATCTCCCCTCCTCTCCATGGGGTGGAGGTTGGGCAGTGGGGGATGCCAATTTTGTGAGTTTGCTGCCCATATGCGGCCATATATGGCCCCATTTTCCCCGGCTTCGCGAAAATGCATTCTTTTCAATTCGTTCGACCTCCAATCCTCATGGAACCTTCTTGGCACTTGTATAAAACTTCATTAACCAAATAAGGAGCCCTATATCTCCCTCTCAAGGAATTACTAAACAATTAATAACTTAAATGATGCGAAATCTTTCCCAAAACATGACTCAAATTCCAATTCCTTCGACGAACCTACTTCCACTGATTCATATGACTCTAAAACCTTAAAGTACGCACTTAAAGTTATAAAATACCCTCCTTAACCTTTAAAGGACTTCATGTCCACTTTAGGCTTGCGTTAGTCTACTCATAATGCAAACGATACAAAATTTCCG